>NC_031775.1:6354204-6412423 GCF_001522545.3 Parus major | reverse complement strand
AGGAAGGAAGGAAGGAAGGAAGGAAATATTACACTAATTTCTCCTTTGCACTTTCAACAGACTGGGGGAATGTGATTATTTTTGTACCACATGCCTTGGGGTAGCAGTACCAGTTTTCACACTACTGTGAAAAAACAAGAGAGGTCATCAAAAGTAAATTTCTCAATTTCTCAGTCATCTGCCAATAAAAGCATACATTATGAGATGTACAACCAATGGCCTGACTGTGATGTCATTCATTGTATGGGCCAGAAACATCCAGCTTTGTCTCATTGTTCTTTCACCCATCCTCCTCACAAGGCTACAAAGTTTTGCGCTGTAACAAAATTTACACCAGTTTGAAGCATGGCAGGCAATATCAGAATGGAAAATTTTCCTGCTCACTATTTCAGACAAGAGGCCCAAATCCTGAACAGTTCACAACTTCGAAGGGATCCAGAAATTCTTCACTACTACCATTTGGAGCAGACTAAATATTAATAAAGGAAACAATACCTAAAAGTTTATCCTCTGTGGCTTAGTCAATCACAAAAAACCTGATCAGACCTCAAGAGTCTGACTTCATGTTCATTCATTAAGTGTAAATATCAGGTCAGAAATCTAGAGAGAAATATGCAGATACCAACAAAGGCTAGGAACAGCACATTCTATGAAATGTCAAAGTTCTTACAGATTAACTATGCAACTATGGAAAACAGGAAAGCTTTCTTCGCTTAAACCTAAGAATACCTGCTTAAATTACTAAAATAATAAAGAAGTAGGCAGAAGTGGCTATAGGTTATTTTTCTGCACCCCAAAAACCTTTAGTAAAAATGAAATTTAAAAATATCTGATCCTCTCCAATATCTTTATTTGAAATGAGAAAATTCGTAGGGTGGCAGAACCTAAATCCTAATGTGAACCCAAATCAAGGAAATTTTCCTGCTGTAGACATGTCTGAAAGTTGGGTGACTATTAGGCAAACTCAGGAATTCATGTGGTTTCGTTAATTGACTGTGTTGCATCATGACAAAGATTCAATCAGGATTTTAATTTCTGTTTGCTTGGTTTGTCCAGGGACATGTTTGCATACCTGGTTACTTGGTGAGAAAGGCAGAGTCATTTCCATCCACTGTAGGTTAGGCATTAGTAAATGAGAATATGTGGGACAATATTGGGTGGCTCTTTTGTACACAACAAGAGAAAATACAGCAAATAGCTGCCCTGCACTGTGTTCTGCCAACCCTCCTGATTCCTAGAGCAAGAACAGGCTGGTGTCACCCTGGCACTCTGCCATATATTCACAAGGCTTATCAACATAAGGCATATTCCACATAAATATCATCTTTAACACAGAGATTACGTCTTATGCATAGCCAATTTTCCCTTTAAGAAAGTAAGAGCTGCTGCTTTAGGACCAGGGATTAACTGGGACTGATCTCATCTCTCCTTGCAGTGAATGTACTTCTGGCATTCATTCAGACATACAACTGCTGCCTGCTTACAGTGCCAGACAGTCCCAGGGAGTGGAGCATGGAATATTCCACATTCTGATGTGTAACTCACCCTGGAGAAAGTTTTACTGGGGACCCAAATCACATCTCACTTTCAGGAGCTCTGTTTTCATCCCATAGTGCAAAGGAATACAGTGCACATGCCCAGGCCACCAGGCACTTTCCCAGTTCCAGCCTATTAGATCATTTTCTACCAGCTGACTCAAAAGGAAGCTGACATTTGATAGCTAGATTTTCAGGTTAATATGAGATAGACAAGTTGGACAAAAAGTGTTGAACATTTGATCAGCAGTGGAAACATGGTAGTGAGTTAGCACTAAATACTGATGGTCTTGGAGGACGAAGTGGTGCCAGAATGTTCTGGTCCAGGGGAGAATTCCAAGCTCGGGAGAAGGCCTTGAAAATGAGGTGAGAAAGATGAATAATGTGCAAGGGTTGGAGAGAAAAGCATATTGCTTAGAAAGCAAAAATGAAAGGCAAGAGACAAACAGGAGAAAAGGTCAGTCTTTGAGGAGAGCACCTATCCCTAAATGTGTTTTTTAAGCATCAGCTTTACAGGTATTTCACCTGCAGAAGGACTATGTAAACAGCAAATTGTTGAAATAGCAAGCTGGACAGCAGTGCAAGTATTTAAAGATGTGGTATTAGGCACATCACTTAGGCAGCAAGTAAAGTGGATTATTTCATCTCTGTCATAGATTTCAGGGGATTCTGGTAAGCATCAAACAAATGAGAAAGAGGGAAGATTATACTTCTCCAGACACTGAAAGCACTCAATTTGGCTGAAAAGGAAAGGGACAAATTTTGCCCTCTATCACTCTGATTTATACCTGGAGCAGCTCAGCTGAAGTCAGTTTTCCCAATGGAAATTGAACAAGGGATATGAGACCAAAAAACTGTGCAACAAGTATTTAATGGACAGCTGACTTTCTGGAAATTCGACCTCCAGCAATGGAAACACTTAAGGGCAGGTACTTAACATGAATTTGTTATGGGGAGCAGTAGCTGTGTGAAGATGATAGATCCCCAAACATGCTCAAAACCTGTCTGAAACCTCCTGCTCAGCTCAGAGTCTCTGGGAACAGTGCTCTGTGCAATGGTGAATGAGGCTCCAGTTACACACAGGCCCATAAGCACAATAACTTGTTCTCAGTGCAGAAAAAAAGAAAATTACAAAAGTATCACGCAAGACAGCAGTATGTCAGAAACAACAGCATTGCATACTCAGCAGCTGAGTTGGAACCAACCAATGTATTCAACACTTGCTGTTTTTCTTGCTGCCCTTGCACTTATTAACATGCCAGGAATTTCTGAAAAGTCAACATTTCAGCACACTAACTCAGGAAGAAGTAGGAGCTCCACCACACAGACATAAAGTGATGGCAGTGATCTGGGAAGCAAGCCCTGTCTCATGCACAGGCTTCATTGGCAGTGCTGCAAAGCAGTGTGACATGCAGGATGTGGCACCCCACAGCATCTGAAATCAGCTTGGGAATGGTTCACAGGGGCAGACCTGGAGCTCTGCTCTGTCTGTCTATCCTGAGGCAAATGACACCTCCTGCCTCCACAGCCAACTACTATTTAAAATATTACACATCTGGCAGGACATTAATTCACAGGTTTATGCAGTAATGACAAAGAAACTTTCATTGCTATGAAAGATGAATTATATATACCTATGAATGTCATTATTTTTCTGTTTGAGGACTTGATATTTGGCAGAAGGAAAAAAAAAGAAAAAAACAAAACCCAATGAAGCAGAAACCCCCAAAATTCCAAATGTGTGGGTTGAACATTCTGAACATAGCACATTGAGAAGTACCTTTGCAGTGAATTTAATGCTGAGTGAAGAAAACAGACTGCCCAGCGACCAGTGGGCAATAAGAACATAACTCCTTTGGTACCTGGTATCTCCTCAGCACCTGTGCTGAATGAATTACATAGGCAAAAACAGCAGGGAAATTGTCTTATTTCATGGTCTGCTTAAATCTTTTAACAGGCACATTTTCTGAAATCCAAACAAAATGCTTAGATCTACCAAATATCTGAGTTTGGTTTTGCTTTAAATGGCAGCTGTGGTGTTATGCAAATGTAGCTCTACATGTAATTAATGTATATTGTGATAAAACTGCCAGTTATTAATAAAGTCCTAAACAGAATAAGAAAACCACTTTTATAGTATTTACTATATATGATCAGATTTTGCATGTATAGTCATAGCTGAAACTATAAATAGCATTTAATAAATGGGATGGGAAGTATTGTCTTGGTCTGTGTTCTGTTCTTTGGCTGTTGTGTCCTTCCTTTTAATGTGTTTCCCCAACTTTGGGGTTTTCACATTAGTTCTAGAACAATCAGCTTTGACACAGGGGAAGTATTATCTCCCTCCTGCTTCATACTTAGAAAACAAATGAAGGTCATTTTTCTGCAGGACTGGACCTCAGTGACCTTCTTTATCACTCATATTGCACATTTTCCATTACAAGTGCTTCCTGTTTTCCCAAAGAATATTACAGCAACAGAAGCATTTCCCCTGTGTGTACTGCTTTCAGTGAATCCAGATTAACGCTGAAGGCAGGGATTTCTGCTGCTGCACTTAGGGGACAGACCAAGCCAGGCATGGGATGCCTCTACTGTTCATTGCACTGCATGCAAATCCAGTTTCCTCCTCAAAACAGCAGTGCATGGGAGTCCTCAGGCTGGCCTACTCCATTTCTGAAGATTTTCCCCTTCCTTTTATTCTGGCTTTTTTCGTTTTACCCTTCCTTTTCTTCACCTCTATTTCTTACCCTAGAAAAACCAGACATTCCTCCCACAAACATCCTTCTATTAACTGCCTGTCATATAAACCCTTAATCTCCTAATGTTGGCCCTGATTCTGCAACAAAGAGAATCTCTCTAGAGTATAGGGAAATGCATTGATGTCAGCTAACACAAAATGTCACTTTTTTCGTTTTCCATCAAAACCTTTCCTTGTTCTATCAGGAAAAAACTCAGATTTCAAAAAAACCATCTACCATTATTGCAGCAGATTTGTTTGAATCCCACTTGTCAATGCCACTGATTCACTGATAATAGGCATGCCATTTTGTTGTTGTTGTTGTTGTTTCAGAAAGACATACTGTGAACTTTATGCTGAATGAAGCAAAGTGGAAGAATTAAGAAAGCCTGGGACAATAGTGAAAATAATATAAACAGACAAGATTTTCTTTTTGTAACAGAATGTATTTGTTGTGACATGCTGCATCAGGAGTCATTTTGCAATTAGAGATTTCCATTTAATCAAGAAACATTTGTTAAATAAAAAGGTAGAACTTTTTATTTAACTGACAACTAAATGAACTTCCACATATATTGAGTTCTTCCACTGTGTCTCAGTTAATCATGGTGAAATGTGGAAGCTCCCTTAATTAGCATAGTCAGAGTGAACTGAATTTTATTTTACATATAATTTCTTTGGGCCTTTTTCTGTACTTCTTTTAGTTAAAGCCCTGCAGTATACTAGCAGTCAGATCTATTCCACAGAGAATGTAACTTGATTATTCATTTGTAAGCTTATTCCAAAATAGCTCATTCTAATGGATGAAATCTAAATATGCATCAGACCTGTTAACACCTACATTTATCAGTTTGGCTTTGTGGACAGCAGCAGACTTCACTGGTCCATGACTAAACAGCACACTACATTGCCACACCATTTGTTTCTCCAGCTGTTCAGAGTGTCCATGCTAACCAAACTCAGTGCTGAAAGACCTGCTGTTACTAAACATTGCTTTATTTACTGTACAAGATCTCAAGCTCCTTCTCACGGGCCATCATACACCTGATGCACACAGGCCATGACACACCCAGTGCACCCTTCCAACCTTCTTCACAGCTCCCAGAGCAGAAAATCACAGAAGACTGAAAGAATGCTTATTGAAAAACAAAACAAAGGAGTTAATGCTTTGTCTGTTCACCTTTCCACATAAACCTCTGCTTTAACTTAAATGTACTTACGGTAGAAGGGCTCAGCCTCACCACCCTGATATCCCCAATTCATCCAGGTCCTCCAGACAGACACAAGCTCCAACAGAGTGAAGAAAACTGCTCCTCAGCTTCTGGAAGAGTAAGGCATATTTTTGCCATCTATTTTCCAGAGACAATAAGAGGGAAAACATTGGAGGTCATGGAGCTGCCGAGGGAATGGGGAGGCAAGGAGAACACAAAGGCACAGAGTCTGACAGCCAGTGTTGGTGTGTTGCTCCCCAAAGCCTTGTGGGTTTGTTTGTCAGGATGATGTTCATGGAGGGCAGAACATTTGCAGAACACAGCAAATACCCTGGTCCCAGGGAATGGCAGACAGCACTACACACACGTGTCACCGTGGGGTGGTGACACCTTCTCACTGAACATGTCGGTGTCATGCTGTCTTAGGATGAAAATAAACACATCATGGCCTACATCTACTGTTGCCACGTTGTAGCCACTATATTACGGCATCACACAATGCATATTTATGTTTGTAACAGGCTTCCTCTGAATAAATAAAAACATTTTCTATTATGCATCTTGTGGATCAGAGTGCTGAATTTGCTTTTTGCAGCACCACGCATGCTGGATTCCAAACATCATTGGCCTCTGTGCCTGTGTTAAGCTTGTTTGCCTCTAGGTTTCTTCACTTGGCTTGGGAACTATGTGTTTTCCCACAGTGCTCCCCTGGAAGTCATAATGTGAGAGCACTCAGTCAAACGGCAGCAACTCCTTGCATGGGTTTGAGGTTTGAGAGACTGGCTGATCCTTCAGGACTTTGCCCAGCAGCCCCACTGCAGTACCTGGCATGTACAGTACCCTCCACATCCTTTGGTGTACCCTCACACCCAATGAGCCTTGAAAACTGTTGGGGTTTAGCCCCTCTCTACCCCATTCTCAGTCCTGTTTCTTGGGGGTTGAGGTGGAGAGAGGATCTGACATTCCCTGTGGCTTTTTGCCTTTTGAACTGTTCATCCATCCAGCAGCCAGCAGTCTAGAGACAAGACTGAGGCTACTGCAGAACATTCAGTTGGCCCTTTGTTCGAAAGTCCCTAAAATATGGACTGCATTTAAAATTGTTTATGATGTGTCATCAGCAAGATCTTCCTCTCCAAGCACCTCCAGCCCTTTCCCTCTCCCTAGGCAGCCTGTGTCGAAGCTCCCAGCCCAAACAGGAATCACAGTCACTGCTGCAAGATCAAGAGAACAATACAGCTCTGTGCAGAAAGCAGTTCCACTGCACAAATTCATATTTTACATCACATCAGGAGAACAAAAAAAGAGAAAAAAAAAGGAAATGGAGAGGACTGCAGTTAGAGCCATTAATGTTTCATGAAACTCTCATATCCTTGCTACAACTGACAGGATAAAAAAGATACAGTCATTAAAATTCAGATAACAGGATACTGCCTTGGTGTTCTTTATAATATAATTCTAGGCTGAATTATTGCTTTGCAGAAGTATGTGTCGCTCTGTCTCTATTCTCTTACATCAGTGTCTCAGGAAAGACCTAATACTTCAGCCTCAGCAACAGGAGCCTCTATTGCTCATGAAGTGCAGTTTGTTGCCTTATAGCAAAAGGTTTTTGCTATATTATAGGAAGGTGACTGTGGAGCAAGATGTACATGTACAAGGTCATTTTTTTCCCTTTTGTTAACAAGAAGTGTTAACAAATGTAAACACCAAAGATGGAGAAAAATACTGAAATACTCATAGACAAAGTTTCTCTACATCTGCAAATTCTGGGAGGCGTTTTGCAAAGGAGAAATTTAAGAACTGCATTTGGGACCCACATTTCCACTGTGCTCTTCTGCCTAGAGTAGTGTTTCCAAGGTGACAAAGAGGCAATGTAAATAAAAAGTCAGAATTTCTGAGCAGAACTTGAAACTTTTGAAGATTTAATTTAATCTGGCTTTTATGAAAATATAAAGGTTTGGTTTCAGTTTGTTTTTACACTATTCCCTTATGAAGTCTAGGAGAAAAAGTAAATGCTTTCTCACCATATTAAAAAAATCTTTACATAGCATTCATATTTAGAAGTGAAAAAGATCATGAACTAAGAAAGGGTTTTGCAAAACTTATCTGGTGAAAATAGTTTTCAGACTTTGTTGAAAACAAAGGAACATTAAGTTTTCCCATCCCTTTCTGGAAATTACTAAAATCTCTTTCTTTCTTAAGCACAGAATTTTGGTAGAATGATGCCTTAATGATGCCTTAAGTTTTAGCTTTTATATTTTTCATATTCTGTGCTGCCTAGGTGTGTAGTTTTAAAGTTCATATTAAGTGTTTCTGAGCTCTCTTCACAGACTAAGTAGACAAAACAATTCCTTTTCCAGCTCTATACCAAGAACAATTGTTACAAGTTTCAGGCCCAAAAGCATAAACAACATTGGACTGAGGAGAGAGAACAGGAAGGGTGGGACTTCATCATCTGAAGCAGTAATTGAACAATTAACCTCAACATGCAGATTGACCAAAACTTATAAAAATGTGAGACCTCATGACCAGTTGTCCATTTTGTGACCATTTGGGGCCTGTCTTGGGTGTATCCCTGGCCAGGCTCTTGTACTGCCCAAGGGGTGTCCTTTAAAGCCTTTCAATAAATACCTACTTTTTTCTTAACTCTGTCTGGCCTCTGTTCTAGGTCAGCCTTCTCCAGGCATCACTATAAAACAGAACAACACCACAATGTTTACATCCAACTGGAGCCCATGATTTATCCCACAGATGTAAAGCCCAAGTTAATTCATTACACTCCTTCTAATCATCACACAACCCAGGCTCACACACCAGGCAGTGGTGGCTTTTCTAGACAAGCATGAGCACTAATGAAGAAAGGAAAATTTGCACTCACAAAGAGTCAAGTGCATTTTGCCAAAAGATAGAGAAGGAAATAATGGGGAAAGCCCCCCAGAATTTGCAGAAATTTGCCTTCCTTTATAAAAAGTGTAGTTATTTGTTAGACTGTGCAGCCTGCTTTGTTTTAGATATGGGACAGATACCATTTTGCTTGGCACCAGTGGAAATCCTGAACAGATATCAAAAGGAAAAGATCTTCAGTTAGGTTTCCATGTGCAACTCTTTAATTGTATGTGGTCAACACTGAAAGGCACGTGCAACTTTAGTGGTCACTGCTTGTAGCAAACAGCACCTGGAGCTAGGAGTGCACCTTTGAGCTGTCTGCATTTCCTCCACGGGTAGCTCAAACTATACAGCTTGTCTGGACAGCAGGCAACAAATCCTAGAAATAAACTCCAAAATAACAACAAAAGCAAACCACTTGTGTGACTTATGGCTGTTTCCTGATGATGAACACGGCACACTGCTTCAGAAAGCTTATGAAATCCAATGCCAAGCCCTCAGTGCATGAAGTTCAGGCAGGAGTAATGAGGAAGGTCTGTGTACTGAAACCATTTCCCATCCTCAGAAAACACCAGCCCTGCCCTCCAGCTCCGAGCTGGGCCTCATTTAAGGGGAAGACAATTGTTTTACTCTCAGTCCTCATTCAGAGGCTGCTTATTAGAAATTTATTTCCTTGTTTTAAGTATGGTGCAATCTAGCATTATTAGGACCATCTTAAAAAAAAGCTCTAATGATAAATGTGGCCTCAGATTCATGAAAGCTGATACGAACACAAACACTTGCAAACACTTAGTCTGATTTAAGGTTCAGTACAGAGTACAACATTTTCTCTATGTACCTTCCCCTCCCTTTAAGGGATGAGTTCTGAGTTGTAATCAGGGAAATTTATATTCTGTGCAATTCATATTTCCTGAAGAGTATACTTGAAAACATTTTAAAGTGTGTCTCTGAAAGTATGTGAGTAAAAAATATTTTCCCTTATACTAGGCATGCTATGTAGTTTATGCTATTAAAAAGGAAACTAAAATTTGATAGGACATTAAATGTTTGAATTATTGAGAATGAAAACCTATTATTAAAATATAAAGTTATTGGGGTTTTTTTAAGAAGTATGGCATAAATACACACTGAAAATAAACTTGAACTTCTTGTTTACAGTAACCTGACATTTCTAGGTGACTGTCCTTACTCTATAGCCAGGCCCATGCACCAATACACACTTGGAGGAAGTTTGCATTAGCTTGAAAAAACTTCCTGAGACTACCAGAGTCTTCCCTTATCTTTGGAAACCATTTGTTATAAGTGGGTGACGATGGCACCTTTCTATTAGAAAGTTATAATAGAAAGTGACCTTTCTATTACTTCTGTAAAATGTGTGAAGAGACACAAAAATGCACTCATAGACTCTTTCACGCTTTGTCTCTCAAAATTGTGCTCATCTTCTGGGTTTTTCTTCAAATCTCAGCTCACCCTCTATTTTTGCCAATGCAGTCTTCCAAGAATAAATAATAAAACTTACTGCTGTGAACCTCTGAAAACCAGAAACTAAATATGTTATAATTGAAGATTCCAGCAACTTCAAAATTGACCTATGTTAAAATGATAAATTTAAGTCTACACATAGGGACCAAAGAGAGTTTGAATTATCATCGTTTCCCTGGAAGTTGTATAGAAATAATAGATTAATTTCTTGTGCCAAAACCAAAGGTATGGCAAGGTCATCAGGAGTCCCAGGGCTCCACAGCTGCACACTGGCCACAGGGACAGCATTGGAATTTTCAGTAGGACATGACATACCAATCACTAGCAAGAGGCTGAAACAACTGCTGCTCACAAAAACAGGTTTTATCAGTGAAATGAAGTCAATAAATACATATGTACTCATTTCTCTTTTGGATGTTTGACAGGCATGAGCCTTTGCTATCCTTTTATCTTTAGAATGATAACCCAAACCCCAAAGGGTAGCAATGGGATTTTGAAGGGATAACCCTTTAAAATTAATCTACTTTTAGAACATGATTTTTTTTTTAAACAAGCTGTGCATATTCAGCTGATACTGAAGTAATGCTAAACTAATAATAATAAATTCCTCTCTTGGCTACATGGGCCAAGATCATGGCTACAGATAATGGGCTACAGATCCCTGGCAGGACTCACTGTGTTCTGTGTTTAATAAACAACAAATGATACTTATTAAATACATTTATACAGATCTCAGCCTGCACAGAGGGGTGCATGCCTCAAGAGACTGCCAGGAAACCTCATGGTGTCTGTCCCAGGTGTCTTTCCATGTCCTGGGCATTTCTTCTACACAGGCCAAAGTCTGACCAAACTCCAAAGCAGAAACAAAATGAAGAATTTATTTAAGCCTTAATATATCTCTTTCTGTCAGTTCAATTTCCACTTATTTCTCCTTTTTATCAATTTAAGTGTTTCATTATGTGGCAGGGAAAAATATTAAATAAATCCAATCCTCCACTTCTTATTGCGGAAGACAAACAAAGCACCAACACTCACTGTGAGACTCGGAAACAGGAGTGGTCACTTCACTGAGTTAAACTTTTCCCTTTGCTTTTCTGTGCCCCAAGAAAGGCACTAAGAACTGCCTCAGGATTTGACACAGCCTAAGAAATACTAGGTGCCCTTTATTTTATAGGCATGTGCCTGTCAATACTGATGCAGGTAAGGAAAATATAGAAAAGCCCAACCTTGGGTATGGCTGTGGATCATACTGCTGTTGGGGGAAACAGAAAACTCTAAAGCAAGGAAATTGGAGCTGAACAGGAAGGGAGGGAAATGCAGTTCAGTCCACAAAACATGTTCACAGTGGAAGACTTGAGACTATACAAATTATATTTTAAAACTTCAGAAGAAAAATCTTGCTGTTTTGCATTTTTTTTATAAATTGAAACATCACAAGAGACCATCATGTGGGAAACAAGGAAGGATTAGCACAATGATGCATATACTAAGTATTTTCTGACTTCCCTAATTTTATAACAATGCTGTAGAAGAGATACAGCTCTGTTAAAAGCATTCTTACTGTATCCCCTTGTAGTGCCATGACTTATTTATGGAAAAGAAAAACTAAATATCTGTACAAGTGGTTCCCAGTCTTCTATCTTCCTAAAAGAAGGCTATAAAACTGCTTGATTAAAACCGCTACCAAGGAACATATATGATGTTTCTGAAGGTGGCAGTTTGTAAGGGAAATATAAAACACTGTTAAAGAATGGAGACATATCCTCGTGTGCTCTGAAAATATGAGGTTTTGCATGTTGGCTGACTTCTGCAAAGCTCGAGGGTAAATTATTTAATTTCTTTTTTGGATGTCGACTCTTGCCTGTTCAATAATACGCACAAAATCCTCAGCTTTGGTAAAAATAACATTTCCTGAGCCCTGCCACTAGGCATTGGTGGGAAGCAGAATTAAAAGAACCAGAGCAGTAAATTGGTCTCCTGCTTATCCTCAGGCTTTCCCGGGACACCAGTGTCACCAAGGCCCATGTCTGCAGGTGTGTCAGCGTGTTTGTGGAGCAGACACACGTCAGCCCGAGCCACAGCTCTCTCTCTGGGCTCTACTGCTGACACTGAGGAGGAAAGGAAAGGCAAAGGACTCCCACCTCTAGCCCTGGTATAATTAATCCTTCTTCTCATTTTCCTTTCGAGTCAAAAGGACAGCTCGTGGTGACATTTAAATGCCATTCTGCCTGTTTAGAGATATTTTCCTTGCACACAAGAAGGAAGGAAAACATAACTGTGAGTAGGCAGGAATTGACAGAGTGTGTTTGAAAGCAAGACATCTCTGTCTCCGAGGTCCTTAAGTCCCTGACTCTGTTCCCTGGTGCTTTCAGATTCCATGGCTTGCTTTTGCAGGGCTGTGAGTACAGCAGCTTTGCTCCCGGGGGCCAGCCTGCTCTGTGCCATCCCACACAGCCCACTGGCCCACAGAGGTGACTCAGGCACCTGAGTACACCCCTCAGTTCAGCCAGAAGTACCATTTGATCCCTCTGCTCCTCAGATATGCAGCAGTGTGTGTTTACTTCAGAGACCCCCTAATCAACTCTCCCCAGTAACCCAGCAGTCTGAAAGAGATTTATCTTCCTGTCTCAAGTCCCCATCTGCCAACTCAAAAGTGCAGCCTGTCCATCTGTGACTCTCACTATTAGCTCCTTCAGACAGCCACTTCTTTGGAAAAATGCGTCAAGACACCAGAGACAGGCAAAGAGAAATGTATCCTAAAAGAAACAAAATAACCAAGTATTGTGTATATACCACTGAGGCCACCAGCAGAGTTGTGAAAATGCAAGCTGCACATTCCTTTCCCCAGAGAAAACTGGAAGGAGAACAAAGTATCTAATATCCTCACCTCCTTCAGTGGTAGGAATGATCCAGCATTATCTTTCCGAGGGAAAAAATGAAATAAGATCAGCTATTCATTCTTTCTCTAGAGTTTGAAATATCAGCTCTCTCACCACTATCATTCACCACTGCTGGTTTTCTGCCACTGAAGCTGCACTTCTAATGAAGCATTAAGGGTAACACAGTCACCAGAACCAACCACTACTACAATATTCAGCTACACTACTGCTTCTCTATCAGAAATCTTGGTGGAAAGGGTGCTGCACCAAGTCTCTTTGGGTCTGGCCAAGTTCCTTCAATCTTGTTTAACCAGCCCCCCATTAACAGTACTTTTAAAGCTGTGGTTATTAGAGTTGAGTGGATTAGGGAGGTGATGGTGTATGTTCTGGAGCATCACTGCTGGTCTCTACCATCCCTGATAAATTTTAACCACCCAATCCCAGTGTGCTTCCTTTGCAGTCTTTCAATTCTGGATTTATCCCCTAAAATTGCTTTCCTTGAGAATTTTACAGCTAGCTAATTGACTTTCTGTTCCTTCTCTTGCACTGTGCATGAATAAGGTCTCTTCAGAGTTCTGCTTGCAGCTCTTTCCTTTTATAAAATTACTGTATTGTATTCATAAACCACCTGGATGGAAGGTTAACAGAAACCACAACAGTATTTAAAGAGGAATAATTATTGAACAAATACTGAGCTCCTCTATAAGAACTCAACTTCACATGAAAATACCTGAGACATATGGCTAGGGGGGAATGGACTGTCATATGCTGAAATGACAAAAGCTTTAAGAAAAACTGCAAGAAATATATTATTTTCTCTTTCTCCTTTTCTCTCATTTTTTAATCTTTGATTATCTGTGGTACCTGTTTCCATACAAACTTTGATTTTTTTCCCAATTTATTTTATGCATACATTTCCATTTTTCAAATGTTACAGAAGTTAACATTGATTATTATAAGAATTTTTATTTTTATTTTGTGGTTATTGATAAAGAGGTGAGTGTCCAGGATTCCAAGAAGCATCCTGCTATGGATAACAGTATTGCTATGGAGTGAACTTCTGTGGGGAGAAAAGGAATGGAACAGTAAAAGCTGTAGGCCATCTTGTTTCTGCATATGCATCCAGCAACAAAAAACTATAAAAATGCAAATTATTCATTGAAAATTACACAGGCATCGTTATGTTTCAGAGCCAGAGATGAAGTGAGGCCATTCTTTCTGCCTTTCCAAAACCTATTTCATTGAATGCCATTTTTCATTTTGGACACCACTACCATACTTGGCATCAGAGACACTGGGTGTGTATACATGTTTTTATGTAAGGTATAAAAGTATTTTTAATCTGGAATATTGGTCTAGATCTGTGTTTTAATTCTGTGACTACAAAATAGATTTTCCTCATGGATTCTGTCTTGGCTTTTTTTTCTTCCACTGATATCAGAATTACATAAAAACAACATTTTGTGTGGCATCTGGACTTTTTTATGTCTTAGCATCATTCAGAAGAAGAAATTTAAACTGCATATGATGGAAAGGTGAACAACTGAGAAACTGCTCTGCTGCTGCCCCACAGAGGTTCCTGCACTGCTGCTCCAGCTGCCTCTTAACTGAAGGAATGGCTGATCATACTGACATTTTCTTCTAATATTGCCATTCAAGATGAGGTCTGACACCGATTTTAATTTGGGAGAAAATTGTACCTCTGGCACCAAATTGTCAGCTCAGAACATCTGTGCAAAGGCCTAGGAGCTCTGCAGGGGCATCTGAGTTATTTCTAACAACCATTTATGTGTCCAACAGTTTTCCATTACAGCTGTTTTCTCTAAACACCTGAACTGACCATGAGGTTTCCAGGGAATTAGATATTGACAGATTACTTTTTTGCTCTTCTAATAGTTTGTACTGCCTTTGGAGTCAGGAAAATTGTCTGTGTACACACTCAGGTGACAATTCTTATTCAAAGACCGTGGTCACTGTGAGGCTCAAAAAAAAAAAAAAGAAGGCAGCTCAAGAATTTCTTCAATATGCAAATACAGCAGAGTTCAGGGACAGAAAATAGCTTTGCTTGCTGTCAAATGGGAGAGTGGGCACTCCTTGGGAACAATGCCCTGCTCAGTGCTGGGTGGGAGCCAGCCCATTGACAAGGAGGCAGGGAAACAACGGGAATGGACTGATTGAGGTATGGACAGGTATGAAGATGTTATCCCCATTCTCCTGACTCTCAGTCCCTCATGCATCAGGCAGATACAGAGGAGGGAGCTGGTAATAGATCAGGTAATCTCAAAATGCTTTTGTGCCAGCAAAAAGCATTCAGGTACATATTTGCTTTAAAAGGACAGATCCTCCTCAGCTTCACGCTGCTTCCCCCCACAATATCAGAAGGACTTTCATGCCTTTTTTTCACTCATGTGCTGCTATTTTAGTAATTAATGTATCTACCATAGCAACACATTTCAAGCTTGAATACATATATTGCATTTATTGTTCTTGGAAAAACTCTCAGATACACAGTTCAACTACTTATCTTTCCTACATCGTATTCACAACAGATGTTTTTTCCCTTGTACAATAATTACTTGTACTCTGTTCCCATTAGGTATGCACTGAGAGAAAAATGATATGATTACTATTTAGTCACTTTTAGCATGAGTAGCCTGGAGGGTTATATTTTATGATACATTTCTAATCACTGTACCACAACAAAATGATACAGAACAAGTCTAGAGTTGCACCTAACCATCCACATGTGGATGGAATTTTTCAGGGATGACCCTGATGTTCAATTACTGCTCTGGAAGTCAGCATTGATATCCTGATCCCTTGCTTGCTACAGGGATAAGTAAAATCATAACCGAGCTATTTTAGGCTATTGGAAGAGTCTCAGGAGGAATTAAAACTACAAAATGGTCTGTCAAAACCAAATTCTGTCAAACTGGTGTTAGTCAACTTTTTTCTGAGCTTGTCATTCCCTCATCAGCAGTCTGAAGGGGTTGCACAGAGTTTCCTAACTACTGCAGTGCTCTCAGCGCTGCAGCAGTATTGAACCCCGCCTTTTCCAGCTCTCCAGCTCCTCCAGTTGGGCACATTTATGCCACATCTTTGCTACCTGTTTCACTGTAAGACCCTACGTGCCAGATGCAGCTGTTTAGGGTGGGATCTCTTGTCATATGTCTGTGATGTGGGTCCTGGAGTGGCCTGCAGTGCAACCAGTGCCAAAGCTTCATGAGAAATCCAACTCAGCTAAAGCCCCGTACGAGATGCACTCACACCTTGGCCAGTTTTTCAGTCAGGACACACACTGCATCCCACATCCTACAAAAGAAGTTTCCAGGGAGTGCTTTTACCTCAGCCTATTTGTGTAGAAATGTTTCTGCCGTAACATATGTATGAGTCATATCTCACTTTTATCATGAGGGACCTGCATCAGCATAAAAAGGGAAGACCTTACTTGACATTGCTGATTTCTATAAGAGAAAAGAATGAAAGCTAAAAGGTTTCTTTCCTTGCAGAAAGAAAAAATAAAAATAAATAAACACAAGCACAGTTTTGACATGTAAGAAAGAGCAAATAAAATGGAAACATGTTCTTTTACCCTGGAATATCTAAGGGAAGGGTGATTAATGTGTTGGAATTTACGGCACAGAGGAGAAAAATTTGAAGGGTTGCTAATGTTAGAACAAGTTATGGCATTTCAGAGTCCCTGAATGCATGGAAGAAAAATAGCAGTGACATCATTCAAATGTGTTGCAAGTTCTTCAGGAAACTTAACTTAGCCTTTCACCCTGGGATGAAAATCTACAGCTTCAGTTAAAACCTTGGCTACGCCCTGTGTGGGGCGTACATCCCGTACGTGTGTGCAGTTCTGGATAACATACCCTCCTCTTGGGGGATGGAATCAATGAGACACATCCACCATCACTTCAGAGACAGAAAATGGATGGGTAAGGTGTTCCAGCTCTTGAAATATTGCAGACTCCAAAGGAATACCTGTGGATGTCAGAAAATTCCAAGAAAGGAGGCAGATTCTGAACTCTGAAAGCAATTTTGGCAGTTTGAGAGCTTTTAGCTTCCACAAACTGTTCCTGAATGCTCTTCTCCTCATGCAAAGTAGGGTCGGTTGTATAATGGAAATCCCCTGACACTTTTCCAAGAGTTTTGGAAATGACCATATCTTTTGATACCACTCAAAGAAATCATAAGATATTTAACAGGGACTTAGTTATTAGAAAGTATGGTCAGAGGAACAGAGAACATCTTGAAAATTGGGTGTTGGTTCAGAAAAATACAGACTGGTAGGGAGAAATAAAGATGCAAAATTTCCATATACCTGCATGTCTCACTCTTTGCAAAGAAAGAACACCCCACAGATTCATCTCCTCTAGGGCTACTCTCAATGGCTACATTACAAAAGGTCACCATTGATTTCCAGAAAGATCACACACCTGGCTCCTGTGGCACAGCTTTCTGCACAGCATAAATAACGATGTTTGTGCCCTGAAGCTAAGAGCCCAACTGATAAAGGATATTCAATGGCCACCATACCAAAGACACTGGGTTCAGTGTGCAGATTTGACAGTCTCCAGGCCAGCAGTGTGTAGTTCAGAGCTCCTCTCTCTCCTCTTCCCTCCCTTGTGCACTGAAAGAGAGCAGATAGTGACAAAGATGACAGGGAAAGAGCTGCTTGTGTCACTGTAGGGAGACACAGGTGGTTTTAGCCATCCTGTGCTGTTTGCCACAGCTCAGCTACAATGTCCTTTTTAAAGAATGGAGGTGAGGGTTTAGAAAGCCACCAAGGTCACGAAGGTCAGGTGACAGGCTGACCTCTGCTGCCACAGAGAGAAGAGCTCAGGTGGTG
The DNA here is from genome assembly GCF_001522545.3 of Parus major. Taxonomy (NCBI): domain Eukaryota; kingdom Metazoa; phylum Chordata; class Aves; order Passeriformes; family Paridae; genus Parus; species Parus major. Next base: position 6,394,841 of record NC_031775.1, on the reverse strand, counting down.
GCCCTGGTGCCAGCTTCTGTGGCTGTACACTGAATATATCCCCTGAGTCTGACCCCTTTTAGTGGCAGTAATTCCAAAAGGGAAGTGTGTTAATGGATACTTAAAATACTGCCAAGTCCTTCAAGTACATACTCAGAATACTGGCCAAGATGGGTGGAAAATTCTTCCTTTTCCGAATTTCAGATATGTTACTTTCATTTTCAGCTTCTGGTTTGTCTTACCCTCTCTGACCTCTATTTTCTCCAAAATTTCAAAATCATAGATTCAAGCCAATTCAGTTCTAAAAAACTCCAGGGCTGTTTATGCAAGGACTTCCCAGATGAAACTCCTGCTACCTTTACAAAGTGCATGAGGAGCAGACAGGCACTCACTGGGAGAGACTGGCCTCCCAGTCTTCCCTGTCACTTCACATCCTAAAAAACTATTGTGATGTGACACAGAGAACTTAAAATAACAACTAATTCCATTTAGAAATAACTGCATTATTCATCACACATTTTCTAGGGTTTGTCCTTTTGTTTTTAATACTGAGGATAGTTGCATAAATATTGCAATGTTTGTTTCTCGATTAATTTTTTTCTTGGCAGTTTATCCCTAGCATATATTGATGTAACTAAATCTATCAATTAATTTATAAGATTTGTTTAGATTTTTTTTTTCTCAAAAAAAAAATGTTGGAGGATATGCTTGTTATTCAGGAGAGTTTGCTAATATTTTCTATTTGCAATTTTCTTCACACAGCTTTAATAAGCTCTTATGTTTAAAATGGAAACAGTACTAAACCTATTTTATCTCAAAGTATAGGGTAACCAGATAATCTTTTCTTTCAATCCAATGGGATGGAAGCAATTCAGTTCTCAAATTGTTGCTTTTTAACAGTAGAACTAAGAAATAAGAACAAAAGAACTTGAAAGAACAAACAAACAAACAAAGTGTTACCCTCCCTAAAAAGGAGGGAGAAAAATAAAAGAGTATGATGAGCAAGGAAACCTCTAGAAACAAACTTTTCCTTCACATTTCTTTGATGCCCCAATCTTGGCTCCCACTGATTTTAGTCAGCAGGCTTTGAGTCACTCCAAAATTTTCTGAAATAGCTGTACTTGTCATCCTTCCTATTTACCCTGTAAAGTTTATTTTGACCTTTGTATTATAGATCATCTTGGTGTTGGTTGAGCACATTCAGTGTCCTTGTCACACGTCTGCTGCCAGGCTCTGGTGCAGGGGTGTTTACTTTCTCAGACTCGAGTAGGTGACATTTTCAGCCAAACAAACCAAAAAAACCCAAAAGTAAACAGAAATATTCTCTCCAAGTTTTGATCCATCATGTTAAGGTTGGTTTTCATTTCCAGACACAAAACCACCATGCACTGGCAGCCAGGGGAAGGAGAGAGCACAGTACCAATGAAAACATCTTATTACAGCATTGTCACAACAAATTTGTCACCAACATCTCCCCCAGCCCCCTTGATCTTTCACTGAGTGCTACTTCTGCTAAAACTGATTTACTTCTTCGTGATATCTATTATTCCTCAAACACAACACCTTCATATCAGGAACTCCATTACCCTTTAGAAAAGTTTTTATTTTTTTTACAGTGCTGTAACAGTGGGTTTTATTTTATGTAGCTTAGATAGTGGGATCTTACTTTGTTGCAAAGACAATATATTTTTACAGTTAATGCTTGTGAAGAATTCACCTTTCTCTCAAAAGCTTACTCTAGGAAGTAGGCATAGATCCTTTTATTTCCATTCTTAACAGTGAAGCATAAAATAACATAATGAAATTGCAACAGTTTATTTCTATGTCTATAATTAAAAAAATAACTCTAATGAAGTGAACAAAAACATTTTATTGGATTCAGTAAGGTCCAATTCCAATCACCTGGCCACTTCTGATGTTCAATACTGCATTTAATACATTTTACTGTGACAGATGCCTGTTGTGTATACAAATACCTGCAGCATCATGGGTTTTTAAAAAACATGTGCAACACAAAATAAATCTGACGTAAAAATTACTTTACTACGACTTTAAATTAATTTTAAAATTAATTTACTGCTGTAAAAACCATCCATTTTCATAGAGAGATTCATAAATTTGATTGTAGATTTGTTTTTTTATTTAATTCATATGGTGATTTAAAAGTAGCAAGTAGAAACCATATCCCATTTGCAGGTGGCTAAATCATGATTTCCCCTTAAAAATTAAAGCTCCTCCCATTTTTCATCTGAATCCACAATGTTAAGCAAATGTCACCCCACAGGCACAAAAATGCCTGGATGTGCACGTGGATGAAATTCTATTGACACAAATGAAATTTCAGCCATCTAAAGGCAGGATTTAGCCCAGAGTACTCGGTGTGTGACAGCTCATTTATTCTCATGGCAATGAACTGATGGAGGAGAAAGGCTCTTAATGTGACACAGCTAACGAAAGGAGCAGAAATGGGAACTCAGGAAGCCATTCAATTGCTTTTTTGAAGATACTCCTACATTTCAAATCTGTGCCCAGCATGGTGGTCCCTGCTCCCTCCAGTGTCCGATCAGAGCTGATTTGTCCTTCAGCTGCAGCTGTTGGAGATGTTGGAGAACCTGGTTTTAGGCTGTTGAACTCTTCAATTCACAGGCTGTCTATGCAGACCTATTAAAAAAAAAAACAAAAACAAACCAACAAAAAACCCAGAAAAACAAAAAAGTCCAGAAGAGAAGCTGCAATAGAAGAAAAGATAAGAGACCAGACCCTCAATTTCTCATACCCACATCACACGATGAATTGCAGAGAAGTACCTTCACTATCATAATTCTATATTTCTTCAAAATTTCATGTCAAATTAAATAGTTCAGTTAATAAATTGACCATTTGGAATCTTAAATTATGGAGTCTTTCTTCTTTACAGTATTGTATAGTGAAGTATAGTATAGCTTGTACAGCATGCCAGGCAACCTCAGCTTTAGAGACAAAATGTTCTTGCAAGAATATTAGGAGGAAGTTTTCAACCATAATCCCAGCAGAAGGGACACAAAAAAAATCCTTTGCATCTTGTTTAATTTCTCCTCTTTCCTTGTCCATATATGCACAGAACAAGTTGACAGCCTGGGTAAGATTAGGCAAATGAAATAGGAGATAAAACAGGTGATCTGTGAATTTCACCTGATTTAACAACTTGAATCCAACAAGGGCTAATCTCTAACATCACTACTCTAAATCACAAACTCTGTTGTCTTCCCTGCAAATTTCAAAGCGCTGCACTACCACAAACTGGGTTAACATGAGCAGAGAATACAGTCCCCACTCTTACTGCAACACAGATGTCTCTTCAGAATACTGCCCATAGACTGAGCCTTACTCTAAATTTCTGGGAAAATTAAGCCCAGGAATAAAATGAAGATAAAAAATTAAATTCAAAGCAGATGCAGTAGAAAAGAACAAGATAGAGGAAAAGAAGAGAAGAGAAAGAAGGAGTGCCCCAAAGTTTTTCTATTGTTTTTTTCTACTTAGCAACAAATAGACACCATATTCTGGTGGAGTACCATGTACTTTGACAATAAATTGACAAAAGATACTGAAGAAAGTGAGGAAGGGTTGAATTACCAAAAACCCCCAAACCTCACAGTCCAGTTTTGATACCAAAAAAATGACAAATATTTCATTACTAAAACATGGACACCTTCCTTTTACTTTCTCTGGGGGCAATTCAGACCTTACCAGATCTGTTCAGAAAGCAAATATTTATCTTGATTTTTTTTAATATCTATTACTAAAAAAAAAATCTAATTTTCTGCCAGAAAAAAAAAATAGACTTAATTAGACTGTTTCATTAATTAGTTTTCATGCAAGTCACTAGGATGGAGTGGAGAAAGTGAGCTGCTCCTAAAAGAAAGCTGTAGAGAAATTACACAATTTCCTAAAAAAATGAGCGTCTGCAGCTTCCAAAACACAATCAAAGCTGACAGAAATTCTCACCTCTATTTGCAGTCTCACCAGAGACCAAGGACTGAGAAACCACCACAGGAAACTACTTAATGCCCCATGTCAAAGTGATCTCTTCAGATTTAGAATGAGCAGAAAGGCTGAACTCATGTCAGGACACTTCCACTAGCACTGCTCAATGTTTATGTGGTGTTCTGGGGAGATTTGAGAGGTTTTGATCTCTTACTCCCAGAATGGCATTTTTCACCACCAAAAAAAGAAAAAGAAAAAAAAAGTCATGGACAATAAAATCAATGCACTAAAGCATTTCCTGAAAATGCTCAAATATCTGCATCAACTCAAAGACATGTACAGTAAAGTGAGAATTTTTATTTGACAGCTGATCAGCAGGGAAGAACCAAATGGCCAAATTAATAACTATCATTTAAATATCATTCAAGAGCCCAGTTGTTAGGGCAGGCATGCAGAGGTATCATATAGGTTACAATGTGCAGCCTACAGAGAAAGGGGAGTTGGAAGGTTTTTCAGGAAAAAAGGAAAATAAAGAATGTGCCAAAGTGTTGTGGAAAGGCAGTAAGTTGGAGAACATCTCACATTGGAGAAATGTGGAACAAACAATGCTGTCAGGATAATGCTGGGAGCCGAAGGCCCAGTGTCACTCTGAAAAAACATCCCCATCTGGAGGAATTTTAACCTGATGGCAAAGAATGGAAATTCAAGGACATCCTTAGCTCTTCTGAAACACTTTAAGCCAAACAACATAGAGGCAGAAGAAGAACAAAGAAGCAGAAAGTGAACTGCTCTGGTTTTATTTCTGTGAGGAATTCAAGATCCCTGGTCATACTGCCAGTTATACCAACACAGCTAATGACAGTTCTGTGTAAGATCTGATGTCCTTTTCTTGGACAGAAGTCTTGTCCTTTCTCTCTCCCTCCCTCTTATTTGAAACTTTTTTTTTTTTTTTAAATTGAAAGATGTTCTGACACCAAATGTTTCATGCATCAGGAAAACATGAATAATGCAGTGGAGTGCTATGGTAGCATGAACTCTTAGAGAAATCACAGCTGCTGGTCTTCACTGCTTGTCTAGACACAAATTAGGTCTTAGGTACATTCTTGGTGGCAGCTAGAGGCTTCAGGACAGGTACTGAAATGTGGATTTCACATGCCATGTTAGTTCTTCCAGCACATGTTAAATAACCCTCTGTCCCCCATTCCTGCCCCACCTCCCAATTACTTTATCCTTCATATGTTGAAACTTCTACCACTTTGGCATTTACTCCCAAAAACTTTTCCTCCAGAGAGCTGAAACTAAAACATGGAGAAACGTTGGCAATTGTAGCTATCAAGCTATTTTGACAACAAAACCAGAATCTCATGTATCAAATACTTGCCAATTAACATTCATTGCTTTTTGTTTTGCTTGCTTTCCCTTCCAGTACTGTTGCCCAGGGATAGGGCCTTTAGACCTGAGTCATCTTTTCTGATTTTCAAACAAATATTGCTTAGCTGATATTCCAGCAAAAGCACCCTCCAGCTCGCAAGCACAGCACCACAAGAAGCACACCAGCATTTGCTCTGTGAGGCCACAGGCCATTCTTGCATCCTAATTTCTGCTACCTGAAGCAGTCAAGCCCATCAGCCTGCAAAAGAAGGGAAATTAAAGAATATGAGGCTACTGTGTCAGAAAGGTCCTAGAAGTTAAAGGGTGAAGTATTAGGTGAATTGCCAGGTGAATTGCCAGGTGAATTGCCATAATTCAGTTTCACTCCTGCATTCTGGGCTGTTTCAATGATTCTGCTCTCATCCTAACACAGGAGGAATACATCCTGCAGTTCTTAGCTACACTGAAATCTGAATTTAGGAATAAGGAGAAAAGAAAAATGTGCTGAAGAAAAGTGGCTGAGATGTAGAGAGCAGCAAGGAGTGCATGAAGATGCTCTCACATCTATGCTGTCATTTCTGTCTCCATTACAGAAGGTACATCCCAAATAAAATCACGTACAGCCAGCTAAGACTCCACTTAGGGAATAAGTGTCACCACCAGATGGGACTGGCAATTCTCCATCAACCCTGAGTCATTTTTCATTGGGTTTGGAGTGACATTGACTTTACATCACATTGATCTGAATGAGGAGCCTCTGCCCTCCCAACTAATCCTCATCATTACACAGAAGAAAGTGCACAGGAAAAAAAGACAAAGGTGAAAATACTGTGGTCAAAATTTGTTTTGTTATAGAATAATATTAATATTCTGGTGGGGCAATTCTCATACTTTATGAAGGGGTTTAATGACATCTTTTAAGAACAATAAATAAATGGGCTACTTGAAAGGGTTCTCAAGTTAATATTGCTTTTCTCCTGCTGAATCTGCTAATTATGGCATTCTTCCATTAACTGAGAACGTAAATTCCTCAAAGCCAACGTTGAGTCCATTCCGTGAACTGCAGTAGCTCCTCAGAAGTGCAGCCCTGACAGAGTGTTCTCACTTTGCAGTGAACACACTGGCAAAGGCCAGGATTTCTGTGTCTGACTGTGAATTCCTTCCCTGACAAAATGTTTTCAGGAGTGACCAAACCTCTGCCACTCATTTTCTGCTAAAAAGGGGCATTTCAGTTTCCACAAGAGCTCTGCAAGTAGCGTGTAAAGGTAAAATAAGAGTGGATCATTAGCCTTCTACCAGAGGTTATGGCTTATTCTAGGTTTCATCTTATGGTATTTGAAGCAGTAAATTCAGAAGTGACTTATCTAAAGCAGCTACACAGGCAAAGTAAACTGTTTCCTGTGTTAATCCCTAATGAGAAAAACTGCCCCGTACCATCACATTAAACATTTAAAGCCACCTCCCCATAATAAATTTGCATCAGGTGCAATGTATTACATGTCACTCCTGAGAGTTTGTCAGCAAAACCCAACAAACAGGTTTGCACTTTCTCATCTATTCTTAGCCCTCTTGTTTATTTATTCTTACATGTACAAAGATGTCTACAAGTCTGAACCCACTCTGTCAACCAGGCTTGTATCTACAGCATACATGCAAAGCTAACTTCAAAATGAATATTTAATCATTTCTTTTTAAGGCTGGGAACAGAATGGATCAAACATTGAATATGTTGTAATTTTCCAAGTTCTTCTGGTACGTTTTTTGCCTCTGAAGTGAAGAAATAAGATATTTCTCAGCCCTTAGTTTTTCATCTTCAAAAAGATGAAATTCTCCTTGAGAGAAGAGTTGTTTTGCCACTGAGTTAAAAAAAATACATCCCCCCCCCAAAAAAAAACCCAAGTGCAGTTATTTTCTCTTTTCAGAAATACAGAATATGGTATACTATGATCATTACTTACTGCTGATCTTGAAGCAGCATATGGGCTGCCAATTTCATTTCAGGAATGGGGTAAAGAGACAGACCAGTTTCTCCTGATTTAGTTTATATACTTCCTTTAGAAAACATGGTGACTACCTGAAGACATATTTAAGACTCCTGGTGACTTCTCGAAACCATGAAATTCTAGTTATGAGAAAATGGTCACCTTGCCTTTCATCAGGTTAAGAACACCCAATAGAAAACAAGCAAACATCTGACAATTCTTTTCCTGGCAGAGTGTGCAAGACAGACTGTGTTGCCAAAACTTCTTTGTTCTGGGGTGAAATTTAGATTATAAGAATATGCACTAATAATAAATTATTTTTCATCTCCTTAGAGATACAGAATAGCTCTGAAAGTACACACAGACACAGAGTCAGCCACTTATAAATATTTCAATAAGACATTACCTTGCTTGTTTATTTTATATTTTAATGTTAAATGATGTGCAAAGAAATCCCTAATATAGCATAACTTAAAAATATATATCTTCTAAAGTAAACCAAAACAAAGTCTAAATTGTGCCTGCAATAAGATTATTTCAGTTAAATCTCCCTTCATGTTACTCAATCTGCTTGTTTATATAAATCTAATATTTATTTTCAATGTACTTAAATTATTTGCAGTAGGACACCCTGTTAAATAAATTGTATTGAGTTTGAGGGGAGAAGAAACTCTATTCTAGTATTTTATTTCTAAACTGACAAAAGAGTAAGAGAAATATCGGGCTTTTTCAACCTCCTGAGATTTCTGATAGATTATTTAATGTGTAGTTTTGGGTGTTTATTTTTGTTTTCCTCACTAACAAAATACATAGAAACACAGAAAAATATCCTACAGGAACAGTTGATTGAACCGGCCAAACACTGATGATAAAAATCAATCTACCAACAGGAAATTGGTGAAATTGAAAATGAGGGATTATCAGTGTAGTAATTATGATTTCAAGGAAAAGAAACTATTTCCTTGTGTCTTGGAACTCAGATGTAAAATATTTAGATAATATAGATTCAAATAAATGTTTCCAGTTCTAGTGTCACGGTAAAATTTCTGCTTTTTTAGTCTGAAAACATTTCACTGGAACCTGAATACAATAAGAAATGAGAAATTGTGTATTTTCTTAAAGGGGAAACCAAAATGAGATGGAAAGACAAAGAAACACTTTGAAATAATGTATGGAATGGAATTAGTTCAGAAAGACCCTGACTCAGGATTGTAGTTAGGAGAGGACAGAGAATGAGATTAATAGCTCTGTCTATGCAAATTCAGATATTCAAGTTCTTTAATGTTAGAATTCCTTTTTCCAGCTCCCCATGACAGATAGCAAATGTTAATACTGGGATTTAATGAAAGAAACTAAAGCCCAGAGCAGACTTTACAGGATTGCTGATATTTGGATGCTCTAGACCCCGAGGCAGAGGTAGCCCATTGCTGTCCAAAAGACAGGAGAACAGGAGTGCCCAAGCTGCACAGCCCTGCTCTGCACCCATTACAGTGACTTTTTGGAGTAGCACAAGCAATATGTGACATCAGTGGGGTAACATGCTGTGATGCTTTCCCAGACTGAGATTTTACAGCTTTGGTACAGGATGACAAAACTTCCAGCAACCAAGAGCCCCTCAGGTCAAGGGCCAGTGGTGAATCCTGTGGTGTGGCTGAGTGCCCTCTCTTCAGAAACACTTCACCTTCTTCATGGGGCCAGTCACAGAAAGGCCCTTAAACCAGCAGCAACCTTTCCCTTTCGAAACAGAGTTGTATTCAGGCAATAACTGGGACTGGCATTCCCACAGCTATCCCAGGCTGGGATTTATGACCTTTCCAAGACTGATAATCTTAAAGGGATTTGTGGGAACTTTGCTGAGCTCCCACATCCAGTGATGCCTGTAGCAATGCTGTGCGGCTGAGGGACCTCTGAGATGGGGTTTGCCACGGTGAACTGAGCTCTCACCATTCCTGCAGGAAATAATTTCATTCCCATTACTGACACTGACATCATAGCTCTATGAAATTATTCATTTTGTGATTACAGCTATGGGACCATCTCTAAAGGAAGCAGTGGATTGGTGTGTTCCTCACCCTCCCTGTCAGCAGCCAGCCTCCCTCAGTGCCCAGTCTCCACCAGGGAAACCTGAGGGCTGAATTCATTGAACCCTTGCCTTCACTCCCGCTGGACTGTCTCATCACACAGCTGTACAGGACTGAAAAGAAAACTGCAGAAATTCCTGGTACTAGAACCAGAGGAAAATACTCTATCACAGAGAGTCACACTTTTGTCACTGGTGGTAAAGCCCCTTACCTCCTGGCCAAGACTTTCCACACGTGGCAGTAAACAAGTCTGAATGTGAAGATGCTGATTCATGTGTTCCTCACATATGTCTTTGCTCATCAAGCCAAGCTCTGAACAAAACATCTGTGAGAGAATTTTGTTTCAAGAAGTGTGAAAGAACATAAAAAAGCAGTGATTTTTTTATTGCCAATGTGTGAAGGAAACAGATCTCAAGCTCCTCTCCTCTTCTGATGATATACTGCTAGTCAGTGGTCTGAAATAATATGTGTATATTACCCAAGGTAGAACTTAAGTTTTGAGAGATCTGATGACTGTTGATAAGTCAAGATTCATGTTCTCCCATGCATGGCTGACAGGTTCAGCCAAGAGCCTCTCCCCCCATGTTTGTTACTGTCTGAGGAAATAAAAGGACTTGAAAAAAAATTATGGTATTCTTGTCTGAAATGTCTTTATAATGAGGCAGCAGAGGATGTGAGAAAATTTAAGATTTTTGCTAGTCTAGTCATTTATTTAAAATCAGTGGTGACAGGCCCAGTATGGTATAGAAAAAGACACCAATTAAATATTACTCATTTTTACTTGAGTTTTAAATGCTAAAGTTTCATAAAGTTTGCACAGCCACTCAGACAAATAAGTAATAAAATCTTAGATGATGCTGGACTACAGGGCAAGCTCTACTAAAATAACATTCTTGCCTTATTTGTCTTTATACTTCTTGAACAACCAAGTATCTTTGTGGGTGGTAGGCTGAAAGTCTGATACCCTGGGTCTGTAATAAGTCATGAAAGGTGCAACGATTTCTGTGGAATCATTGATTTTTGTTGTTGTTGTTGTTGTTGTTGTTGTTTACCCCAATCTGACAATATTTTAACAGGTGTATTGTCAGATATAATTGTTTTATGAGAAAGAGCAGCAGTTAGGATGTCTTCTGTACAGGTTAACTCCCTGACTTCTCCTGGAAGCACAAGCAAAAGGAATGGCCCTGTTGAGCTGTTGAAAGATTCCAATCCACCAGCTTGCATTCATACAAATTCCTTTATCAGCTCCACAAGAACAATTCCTTTATTCCACATGAGTTGGAAGGCTTAGGAGCATGGCTAGAATACATTGTGAATGTTTACAAAGGCAATTCAGAGTCTGTTTACTGCTTGGAATAAGGAAATCTGCACATCTTTCTTACCAAGACATGAAAAGGCTGGATTTGATGATCTCAAAGGTCTTTCCCAGCCTATCTAATTCTGTATCATTCATTCAGTCACCTTCCTGGTGTCTCCAACTCAGTGCAACATATAGTGAAAACACCCTGCTACCTGTCTCAGGACTAAACATCACCCAGAATGTAAGAAGTGCCCCTCCAAACACCGTGCATGGGTGTGTAGAGACGGATCTCCTGACCATTTTTCCCTCTCATTCAGCTGCAAGGACGCCATGTGGAAAGCAGTGCCCTGCAGAATACTTGGCCACTTGTCAAGGCTGATGAGAAATGCAGCTGACAAAGGTGCACAAAGTAGCAGCTGCCTCCTGGCTGTTTGGGAGGCACAAGCAAGGCATGAACAGCACAACTGTAGGATCAGAGACAGGCTTTGCAGTTCCAAACTTGTTGAATAACCAAGACAGACCAAGATTCCAGCTGTTCCCATTAGCTACAGTGCTTTTCAGAGCCATCCCAGAATTCCTGTATTTACCTCCACTGTTGTTTCCCCCAAAAGACCAGTGGGAAATGCTGTTTATTGTATTGCAGACTGATCTGTTGGGACAGCCAGGTCTTCCCAGGCTTCAGCTGGGAATCCTGCAAGCTGGACTGACATAAAGAATTGGAGATTACAAGCCCAAACAGCTCACTGAGGCCAGAGTCCAACAGCACATGGTTCCAGCACATATCTTCTTTAGGTCCCACTATGAAGGCTCTCTCAATCCTGTCTTTGGCTGAAATAGAGCCCTGCCTAAAGTTCTATCTTCAAATGGGAAAATTGTTTATAAAGAATCACATTTCAAGTTCTTTTAATGGACTGCTTGTCTCAAAAAACAAAAAAAAGATCCTCACTATTGAACTTCCATAGAGCTGAAACCAATGGGATAAAAATGCTTTCTCCTACAAAATTCCAAATCAAACCTCTAAATGAGATACTGGTCAAAGAACTGGTATCTTGTTCCAGGAATAACATTTAGGCTAACAAGTCTTTAAAAAAAAAAAAAAGAAAAATTGATTAAAGCAAATAATACCTATGTTTTTAGTTAATCAATAAGTACCAGAAGTGAAGCAAACTTTTCTGGTACATCTTCATCCACTGTGGTTTATTAAGGTCAAACATTTGCAAAGGAGGTTATTTTGAAACCTTGGATTACTGCAGAAGCATAGCCTTATCTAAATTAGTTCTGCCCACACTCTCAGCCAATAAATTTCTTCACCTGTTTACATATTGATTTTTTCCCATCTTTTATTTATTTCAGCTTTGAAAAGAGAAAAAGTCTATTAAGGAGCTAACAGGAAGTATGTGTTCAAAAAGGTTATTTTTTCTTTTGTTGTCAAATGTGTCTTGAGCTGGATCACCTTACGAATGTAAATTAAAAGGTTTAAAATGTTGTGATCCAGTGTTGAATCCTAATTTGACTTATACAACACATTGTTTCATTCAAAGCACAACGTTTTATTTCTGTGTTATAACACCCTGCTGATCTGGATCAGAACCCATGAGCTCTCAGCTCTCTCCTGGGACGTAGAAAAAAAATTGCCTAAAGGATCTTTATTCTCTTTTTCTAGTCCATCCATTTTGCCTTCCTTTTTCTGAAACAAATAAAGCAGTGCAACATATATTTAACAGCCCCATGGACACCCACAAGTGTGAGAGTTAATAATCAACAGCAGCTTGTGAGATTTCAGAGATGGATAATTAAAAAGTCTATGTTTAATACTTCATGTTCTCTCTGATTTGAGATGTGGACAGATTCGCATTCCTGTGACACTCGCCTCTGATACCACCATGGAACGGTTCTGCTCCTTGATGCTCCTCAGATGCTCACAAATTACCTCTACTGATTCCACCTTGAGCATTTCCCCTCATCCAAAGGTGTGGCTTTTCTGGGATATCAACAGTGTTACACAATCAAATGAACTTGGATAGGAATACTCGGTCATTTACAGCTCATTAACAGCACTTTGTGATTAGTTTTTATTTCTGATGAAGCTGTTTTCTCACAGTTTTCAGAACAAAAGTATTAGAGCATTTACTGTTCTTTGGAGACTCAGTTCTGAACCAGCTCTGGAGAACCAGCTGGGAGACTCATATCTGCCTAAAAGGTCAGGGCAGAGACTTCTTAGTGTGGAATCAATGCATGCTGGGCAAATTTCTGCTTAGAAGCAAGGGCTGAATGATCTGTGCAGCAACAAGAGTGCAGCCAGCACCTCTGGTTCCTTGGAAAAGGTACACACAATCCTACTGTGGTCTCACTTCTGAGTGTGTGACTTTAGGCAAAAGTACTGAATGCCAGTACAGTGTGGTCCAGAGCTGAGGGGCAGCAACTCTATTACATGAGAACATAAAAATAGTCAATTCCAAAAACAAGTGCATGAATGCATAAAGAACAAAGATTACCCAAGAACAGACACCTTCCAGAGGTAAAAAAAGATGCAGATACTATAAAAAAAAAAAATAAATCCCACCCTAAATCTCACATAGTGGCTGCTCTACAGCAAGTGTGTGGTTTTGACTGACCTATTCAAAATCAGTGGTTTTGTCCAAATATCCTTTCTTTGAGGACCTCCTCCCACCACAAGTGGAGAGAGAAATGTGACAGATTCAGAGAAACAGGTTAGCAAAGACCTGCCTTTAATTTAACCCACTGTTCCAGTGGTTAGGCTCCAAGGAAAATTATATGGTTTTATCATATTCAATAAATTTCAACAAATATTTTCAACAACTGTGTAGTTGCAGCAAATGGCTGCAAATGCATTGATGGTGAGAGAAACATATGAGAAACCCTTCCAGTTGTCTTCCGGTACCTTGTGTACAAAAATTAGAAGAAACTAGAATAACTTTATATCCTGCAGGTGTCTTTTGGAAGCACAGAAAGTTTTCTAAAATTGACTTTACATTGTATCACTGATTGCAAGGCTCTGGATAATAAGTTCTGCTGCAGCTTTAATTCATTGACCTGATAAGGCTCATTGGTTGTCACAGAGCTCTGAAGTGCTGCTTCAGGGTGTTTTCTGGGTAGAGATTTCATTTTAGACAGGACAGAATCAAGGATCAAGAAACCTAGGTCAAAGCATTTAAGCCACCGAATAATGAAGTCAGAGCAGTAGCATCTTACACCTGCAATGAATATCATGATTGGCTACAGAAGAAAAAGTCAGCAAGGAGCTGACAGAGCTGAGTTCCCTGCTGCATTAGGCAATTGGATCAGGCTATGGTATCATACCTGCCTTTTAGGATGACTGAACTATCCAGCAGCAAGCTTATTGTTTTTGGTCTAGTGCCCACTGCTCCAGCACACTGCCCTTTTGCTCTGAGGGTTGAGTGCTCACTGTGCTTTGAGACATCAGCTTTTATTTCAAACTAGACCAGGCAGCAGGTCCACACCCAGCCTCCCAGGGTACCCCAGCTGACATCCTGGGACTCACCTGCAGGTCTGAGCTCAGTGCTCTCCTTCAGAGCTTGTTTCTAACACATGACCAAGTCATTGAAGAAATTCCCTGCTTTCTTTGTTGTGATTTGTTCCAGATTTTTTTCTACCTCGAATGTATTTCCATCTCATCAGCTACCCAGTTTTGTTCTCAGGTCAATAATCTCTCCCTTGCTGAAAACAGGCAATTTTATTTTAGGGCCATGAGTAATGTCTGCAGCCCTCTCTTCTTTTCCATATGTCACTGACAAGGTTTTTTGCTCTTCTTCAGCCACACTGGTATCCAGATCAATATGATGAAGTAATTATCACTTTGTCCTGACTTTTTGTGCTGTAGCTTAATTTTCTGGTTATATTCTTCTGCGTTACTTTAACTCATAACTTCCAATTTCATTTCAGTGATTTCATAACCCATTTGAACACACAGCCCTTTGCCTTGAAGGCTTTTTCTGTTGTTCCTAAAATAAACTCCAGATGAGATTTCTACCTGTAACTTGAGGACACTGCTAGTATTTAAATGCTCTGGAGTAGCTGACATCTTTTCAAAGCTATTTTGGACTCAAGAGCCTTAATACAATGGACACTGCCCTAGCTTTATTAGTCATTCTTTCTTTCCCCAATAGTAATGCCACAGAGCCTCAGCTACTCAGCCCTACAATAACAGAGCAATCCCAAAGAGTCCTCAAACATCCTTCTTAATCCTCTTAATTTGTTGTTCTTAACCCATGACTAAGGGAGGCACTTAACTGTGTCCAGGCACATCCACCACTGCACAAGCTGAGGCATTTCTGCAACAAAAATTCCCTCCTCAGCTCCTTGAAAGTTTCTCTGCCATTTCCACACTGCCCTCCCAGCTCTGCTACTGTCAGCCAGCCCATTTTTTCCTCAGTCAGCTCTTACAATGGCCTCTAAAATATTTTCCTCTTGTTCTAAAATACTTTGCTCCTATCTTTGAGCTGCCAGCTCACCAAATCCCTGTGTCCCACAGAGGCTGACCCTGCTCCCAGCCATCCCTGTTTACATGCTGCCTCTGTAGAGAGCAGGGCAGCCCCATTCCAGGGTGCTTTTCTCAGCCCTCTAGTGTAGGGTTTCCAACTCAATCATACTTATTTACATACCTATTTCTATCCTTCTCTTTAAATTCTCCTTAACTTGTAGTTGATAACAATTCAGTGACATTTGTAGCTTGAAACTACCTTACCATTCTTGCCCTAAGCATTTTGAGTCCAGAAGTTTCTATTTCAGCCACACTTTGCCATCTTGCTTCCATCCCATTAGATGCATTTTCTGTTTCTCCTGATTTGCACAGGTCCTTCAGTTTCGAAATTGCAATTAAATCCTTTATTCCACTGTGGTTTTTGCCATCCTAGATATCCACCCTCAGCTTCTGCCCCAGAAGCTCCCATTTCTCCACTTTTCCCCATGTTCCCGTCACTAATGCAATTGGCATTGCAGGCTGGCTCATTAATCACACCCATTCTCTTTACAGTCTTTGTGACCACACTTTCATCAGCTGCATCCCTTATCTTATTGCAGTTCTCACTAGTTTTGTCACCTCATTTCTTATTGTCTACCACAGTATCCTTTATTTCTGCATTTTTTTTTCCATTTGCTTGTATATTGAGAAAAGAAACCTAGAAGGCATTAATGTTTCAGGCACAACTAATATAGAAGTCCCCTCTTACATCATCTATCCTGATTGCTGTACTCAGGAGGTTAAATATGGGCTTCAGGTGGTAATAAAAGTAATTCATGGTTCAAAAATTCATCAGTGCTTTGCTGCTATTTTACATGCTCCTCTCTAAAGCAGGTGTCCTAATTAGAATAAATTAAGTCTTCTTATTTTTTTTAGTAATAAAGTGTATTTTTGACAGTAATAGTAAAACTACTTGGTATATTTTTTTCCATGACTCATTTTAAGCATACACTTTACAGCTACTGCCAGGGCCAATGTTAATTGTGCCTTGCACTATATCTTGAACTCTTCCTGAAGAAGTGCAAGTGTTTAAGTAGGCTAGATTTTCTTTTTAACTTGCCTTCTAGCTTCAGAAAAATGCAATAAGGTCACCTAAAAGAGACAATGAGGTGTGTGGGACTTTTTTCTCTCATGCTTTATGAAAGAAGTGATTAAATTTCCTTTCCTTCCTGCTATTATTTTCACCACAAAATACATGCAAGTGTATCTCTTTTCTACCATGTCTCAAAACCAGAAGCCAGCACACATCTGCAGCAACGTGAGACAGATCCAGGAGGCCATGTAGGCTGGGTAACAGCAGTGGAGAGATGGTTTGCTGCTCAAATCATGATCAAATCATAGGAAATTGGTATCTTCAGATTGAGCAGAGCTGTAAAACACAATTTCAGAAATTATATAGTGCAAAACTGATGAGGAAATTCCCCATGATTTTTGAAGTTCTTGGTGAGATTCCTATGCTCACATGAACATTGAAAGAAAAACTGGAACATTAAATATTTGTTCTAAAAGGTCTTCAGAGACTCTTCCAGCTAAAAAAGGTTTGTCTGTTCCTATTACTACTGCATTTAGATATAAGCAGTGGATACAAAAATAGGCCCATAAACCTTACCTTTTGCTGATTTTGAGATTTCTGGAAACGTTTGTTGTGATAACATTTCCTTCCTTTGAGGGCCACAGTCAGAGCTAACAAAAGATGAAGAGAAAACAATCAATTTTCTCAAACCAGTTTTGCTTTTTAAGTTCTCCCACTTTTCCAGGTGTGTTTCCTTTTAGCTGATGCAGGTGACCTGCTGACACCCCTCGTTCTTCATGTACTGGAAATCGCCAGTTGATAAAATCACCAAGTCAAGAAGATGGAGTAGGGACCCATTTTGCATGAGCACAGAGTGCTTTACGTTCCAAAGCCAAACAAATCATTAATTTCTCACAGGTTTTGTTGTTAATCCAAGTTGTTTGCAGAGATGTAGAGATCAATGGAAAAGCAAGTTAGAGGGTTTTTTGACAAGGACTTCAAAGAAATGTTCCAAAGGTGTCAGATCCATTACTTGGAAAACACCTAGGCCAGATTAGAAATTTTTCATCTGAATTATTTTTCAAAGGTAAACTGAGTTTTGCCTGAACTCGATGAGCAGAACTGCAGAAATGTTTGATACCAGTTTGAAATTCATCAGTGGTTTAATTACTTGGTAAAAATATGGAAGGACTTTCTGGTTTATTCAAAAAACACTGTGTGCAGGGTTGAAGAAAAAAGGATTTTCTTTTTTCATTCTAACAACTGGAAAAACCTGTGAAAGGTTAGAGATATTTCATCTTCATTTTTTCATATATCCAAGCGAGCTGAACAAAATTAATTTACATAGGAGAGAAACTGTTTTTGTCCTAGGATGGTATCCCAACAGACATTTTAATATAAAAAGGAATACATTTGGTATATCAACTGATTTTATTCATTTTTTTTTAAAGATGATGTGGGTATTGCCAAGAGTCTATACCCCATTAAAAAATAGCAGTAAAAGCACTAGTGACTGTCTGCATATAACAACATTTTACCATATCAGCCCTTTGCAGAGACTCAAACAAGTATTCATGCAATTGTCTTTTTGCCCTTGTGTCAGAAATAGTCAAAATTTTGCTCAGCCTTTCCCAGCTCTTATTTTAATGCATTATGCGGCTTCTCCAGGAACAGAATCGTAGTTCAGCTCTGACAGTGTGAGTTCACACTGCAGGAAGGATTCTGTGCCAGGGCACTTCAGCCACAATGCAGCATTTTCCTCCCTGAAGACCTCATATCTGTGAGCACAAATTGGATAGATAAACTCCTTAGCATGGAGTTCTCCTCGGCAGAACATGTGAATGCCTGGCAAGGATGGATTCCCTGCCACAACACACACAAACCCCAGCCTGCCACAGCTGCTTTGTTACCTGTGAAATCTGTGCACAGGGAACACTCTGCATCTGACACTTCCCCAGGAAAGACAGACTTGCTTTAATCCCACCCGTGTTTTACATGCAAAGCAGGAGTGTTTGATTTATACCACCAAATGTCCTGCAAGTGCCAACAGAACAAGAGTGAAGCAGCTCTCAGTGGCACAGCACTGAGAGAGTGTGGGAAACAGCCACAGGATGCTTTCTACCAGCAAGAGGAGATATCTGAAAGGAAATGCAAGTGAACACAGATCCTTGATTAGGAAAGGATTTCATTCAGGATCTATGGCTTACTTATTTACACAAGAGCATGTGTTCCATAAACCAGCTTGTTGCTTTGTGAGCAATTACTCTGGGGTTTTTATTAGTGCTGTTTTATAAGTACTGCAAAAGGAAAATATTTTAGAATTGAATTATGATCATCTCTTTCAGGAAACATTTTTATTTAGAAATATATCTTAGCCTTTTCTACAGGGATTAGTTATAAAACAAAAATATTTTATGTACCTATTTAGGTGTGGATCAATAAAACTTATTTTCATGGCCATTGTGTTGATGCAGTAGTGACTGCTGGATTTGCCTCACTCTGTCTGCAATCCTAAACACTTAATTCAGAAAACTCCATCCTGCTGTAAACTGTAATGCTACAAGTTTGGGATTTAAGTGGATGTAGAAAACACAGTGAACCCAACACACAGAAAGCTATACTCTGAATGCAGGATTTGTTTGTTTAAAATCAAATGAAAAAATGAAAAAATGAAAGCACAATACTACAACAGCTTCTCTTAAATGCTCTATTTAGAAAAGTTTCTCAGGTTGCTCTGTATCATGTTGGCCTCATTTTTAGTAACCATTCCGAATCATCCCATAAAACAGAACAAAAAATAAATTTGGCGTGGACGATGGGAATTTTTAATTCATTGAACTCTGCTTTACAAATTCACTCATCAGTTTAATGTCACAAACTAGCAACAGAATGGGTACTGATACCAAGCCTGCCCCGTGGCTTCAGAAGCTGCAGGGAAAATTGTGAGTTGTGGGGAGATTTGTCAAGCCCCAGAAAAATGCTCATCTCTTTTTCCCACTGTGAGACAGCAACTCGACAATCAAAATCTGTGAAGTTTAGAACTCTGACAAATGAATTTCCAGTTAGACACAAATGGAGCTCCCAGAACTGAGAAACATCAGTTTAGTTTGCACAAAATTAACACTGCCCTCTGGGGAGGTCCACAATAATTTGGCCTTTAATTAGTCCCAATAATTGATTTTTGGGACTTCCATGGGACTCCAGAACTATCTAGCAGCCTCCAATGGAGGAATGAGCTGTTCAGTAGACTTACAGCATCATTTTTTGGCTGTCCTCAGCTCCTCCCTCCTGCAGACTGCTGCCATGTGATTCCTGTGGCTCACACTGACACAGGCTGGGGTGAGGAGTAACCTTGCAGTCACCACCCCCAGACTGAACAGGACACTGTCACTCATAAAAACACCTCCATAAAAAACACCTGTGCTGCCTTGCTGAGGATAGCACTGCCCCTTTAACCAAGAGATACAAAAACAAGTGGAAAAACTGGGAAAGTGTTGACTTTCTGACTGCTGTGGTTTAGGTTTGTGACTGGTGATCTTTTGCAAGAGCTTCCTTTCCTCATTTCTCCTAAAAGAAGGAAACAAACAAATACTACAAATAAACTGTGACAAAAATCAAAAAACCTGCTCAGGTAGAACTATTTGCTTAACACCACACAGAAATCCACCTCCCTCCAGCCCTACTTCTTCCTCCTCAAAGAGCTACACCTGTATCCTGCTCCCAGGGAAAGACAGCAATGTCACTACAGCACCCCACTGTACCTAAAAAAATAATTATAAAATCACCTTTATAATGGGAACTCATAGCTTACTTTAACTCTAGCTCTCACATACATCAGTACAGCTGTGTTTAAAGGGAAGAAAAGTAAACTCTTGGAAAAATTCATACATGATGAAGCAGATGCCACAGCCAGGGTACAGTCAATTTTAGTTAAGTAATAAAGCGAGTAATATTAAAAAAAACCAAACTACACCAATAAGAGAATCAGCAAAGGCAAAATCAAGAGAAAAACCCCACAGCATCTCAGCTTTCCTGTAAATGACTGCACTAATGAAGGGTGCTGAGGGAATAAAATAAGAGGAAATAGAACACTCAAGTCAGAAACATTTCTAAATATTCACTAATATGTTTGAAAACTTTCCAGAAGATGCCAGTGACGGTTGGAGCAGGGCAAATCTATTTACATGTTTCTAGTGCAGAGGCAGTCATGTTCATGGCAGATGTTTGTCAGTCACACTTTACATGCCCCAAAAGAGATATCTTGCCCAATTAAACAAAAAAATGCATTTAGGGCAACTCTTGGTCACATCTGGCTAAGAGCAGCTGTGTTGGACAAAGGTAGACAAATTCTCCTGTTATGTAAGAAACATCAACCTCCCATGAAACATTAAGATGGGAAATTTGTTAAATTAATTGTGGTTTGATTTCCTCTCTCTTCTCCTTGGAAAGATACTAATTCACTTAACAAGCAAGAATTGTCTTCAGGTTGGTTTAGAATTTTTCCCTTCCTGATTTAGCCTAATGTAAGATATAAGGACTGGATCATTAAAGGAAAATGAACATTTCAGCTGTAAGATGCCTAATGTAAGATGTAAGGACTGGATCATTAAAGGAAAATGAACATTTCAGCTGCCTACAAAGGTGACACAGAAAAGAAAAAAGAAACAAAGATATTAAGCTAAAACTGGGACAGAGAAAACAGCCAGGTTAAAAATGAATTTGATCATTACATTTCCTAAAAAATTCAGAAAATAAGTATTAGTTAGCTGTTATATTAAATTGAGAATGACAAGCAAGTGCTAGAGGTAAAAGGACAATTTACAGTCCAATATTTACAAACAGAGACTTCTGAGCATTGCACACACCAAGTCTGCATTTCTGCAGCGTGTGAGCACAGGGCTCTGGAGTCAGGAACGCCAGGGCAAGCAAGGGATGCTTGAGGTGTCACAGGCTTCTCTGTTTATTGAAGAATTCATTACAGATGGGCTGCAACAGACAGGAGTTTTATTGCAAAGCATGAAGCTCCAGCAGTGCTGGCTGTCTGGACTAAACCAACCTCTCCGCTTTAGACAGCCAAAGGATGAGAAAGATTTCAAAGCTTCTAGCCTAATCCCTCTCTTGGGCTTGTGTATGGAAAATCCAGGACTGGAGGAAGAATGGGGTGATTTTTTCCAGCTCCCAACTGCCTAGTATAACTGAATTCCTCCCATCCCATTTAGGAGAGGAATGGGATAGTTGTCTCCATGTAATTGGTCTAATTGCCGAAGGTTCACATCTCAAATGTAAAGCGGCTGTAAAATGGGTCATACCTTTGCAGATTCTGATTGGAAAAGAGTGCAAAAAATCAATTTGTCTAACTAGGAGCTAGACAGCAGATGAGGGGGTCAAAAGAGTGGTCAGAGAGGGTTCTGGGAGTGCCTCAAGGTTTGCTTTAATTGACAGATGCATTCGGTTATGAAAATGCACAATTTGCTTTAACCGACACACAGTTCTCTTCTCGCTGTAAACAGGTGCTTAAAAAGAGCTGAATGCAGATGAACTTGTTAGTATTTGTTAATTTAATGCCTGCAGTCACTTCATTTACCACTTTTAAAAGTTTAGAAACACAAAGGCAAAACATAAAACTGATGGAGAAGCCTAAGTGAGAGAACTGAAATCATGAAGTACAACTGAAATCAAGACTTCAACCTTTACTGCTCAAGAGCTGCTTCAGGTTGTGGCCAGAAACAAGAAACCAGAGTGCCCTCTAACAGAAGGATGAGTCAAGAAGTCCCCACAAAATGCTTCCTTTCTTCCTTAAACTTGCCATCAGCTGCTTCCTTCCTCCTACACTCATCTGCAGATTTCATCCCCTTAGTACAAAGAAAAGAACAGAAATCTGTGCTTGTATTTTGCCTTTGGCTGGAACAAGAAAAACTCTTGATAGCAGAAACCCCCTAATTTTTAATCATTATAATTTGTAATTATTACGGCCACATGCTAATGTATTCCTAAACATCCAAATGAAAGATAAATGATTTGAAAAAGACTGGAAGGCAGATGCCACCAGCCTAGCAGGTCAATGAAACCAGCTAGTAATTAAAGTTTTCTAAAGAACTCATTCTTTCTGATTTCTTTTCAGCAACTTGAAAAGACAACACAGAGGGGTTCCTTCCTTTAAATGCAATGATATTTATCAAATCCATTTGTAAATATTAGTTCAGTTAAAACAACAAATAAGATATAAAATGTAATTAAGTTCTGTATAGATTTCACTTTCATGGAAGACTAAGAACAGCAAGGAAGAAATGATGTTATTCTGTTGCTAGAGCTCACAGGAACCACTAATGATTTCAAAAGCCCACGACTCATCAGCTACAATTAAAACAATTGCAATGACAGTGACCTCATCAGAAGACAAAATATAATTGCATAGGCAGCAAACAATACAGAGAGATGAAGATGGAATACAGATGGTACTGATTCATGGGTTGCCTAAAAGAATAATTCTCTTGCTGGTGTATTTGTGAGTACAATAATTCTCTTGCTGGTGTATTTGTACCTCTTAACACAGAGGTACAGCAAAGATGGCTGGCCAGAAAACAACAATTCCAATGCACTGCATCTCTGGTGGAGGATCTGACTTCTGCTTTGGAAAAAGACATCAGTGTAGACTGTTACTGGAGGGAAAGTAACACAGCCCAGAACAGACCCTGCCAGCAGGTGAGCCATGTGCTGCACACAGCCAGCCTTGGGGTTCAGAACATCTCACATGGATTTGCTTGTGTACTTATTATTTTTAGTAATAATGAGCAAGGACAGGCCAGCTTCAGCAGAACACCTTCCACTGGAAAAAACAGCTTTGTACAATTTTCTTAATTGTAGCCCTGATGGGCAGTACTTTGATTAACTGGCAAGATGAGCAAAATTTTCAATATTAAAGAATAATGGAATTTAAAAAAAAATAAAAATTGTGTGTCACTATCTTGCCATTATTCTCAGGTAAACTTTCCCATTTCTCCCTCAAAATTTTTGGTCTCAATATAATCATCTTTTGCAGGTCCGTTGTCTTCACACGCTGACTAATCACAGCACAGATTTTGATACTCCTAAACATTATTTTTTTTGACAGGATACCTGTATTTGCATTGTTCTCCTGTCCTCCTTCAGTCTCACATTTGTAGCTGCTTTTCTTGGAGCCCTGAGAGCATCATTGCTGTCTTCCCCAATGGGATTAGACCACATGGGCATTTTCTCTTTTCCAACTAGGCCTCCAGTGAAAATGCCCTCTTTAATTCACAGAAAGAGCAGAAAACCCATACAAAATGGCTACATCCCATTTAGGGTGTAATTTAGGAACAAAAAAATATCACCCAGTTAAATAGCTTTGTGCCCAAAAAGAGCTTGAAAATATGTCTTCTAAAAGTCGCTGTCCCTTGTATCTGGCTGTTGAGCCCAGCATAATCATCCCCTCAGCAATCTCATTTGAAATGAGCCATGTTTGCAAAACCCAACTGTTTCAGCAGGCTTGACTTACCCAACCAGAGCAAGTCAGCTGGCAGAGCTAGTCCTCCTTTGGGATGCAATATTGGGCAGCTCACAGCTCAGAGAGGACCTGTGATCCGAAACCCACTCTCCCTGATCCTCCCCTTTGTCCTTCAGCACTAGGACTTGAGCCCAGCTGAGCCTACCAGTTCACAGCAGGTAAGCCTGACTTGGTTAAAACATGCTCTTCATTCCAGGTCTCCCCTCCTATTTACTTGCTGTTTTCATTAAGTGCCAGAGTGCACTGGATTGTACTGGAAATGAAACTAGTAGGCACATTTAAAGCATAAAATATGAGAGAATCTCTAATGTCTAATTTTTTGTTTGTTTTGTTCTCCTTCTCTTTTAAATTTGATGCTTGTCTTTCTAGTTTGGCCTGAATAATCTTTACTGCTAGTGGTAACCAAGCAAAGGAAAAAACACTAAGCCCCTAAGCTTGTTTTAAAGATTCTAGACTGGAAATTAGGAAATAAATGAAATCCAATAGTCATACATTATGGGCATCTGATATGAAAAATAGTGAGAGACAAACCATTTTCTGAGCACAGAACTAGACCATAAATCACAATACAAAGATTTCACCAAAAGAAATTGTGTGAAAAAAACAATGTATTTTTGATTTTTCTGTTGATATTTCTTGTGGTTTGGACTTTTGTTTGAGATCCAGTTGCTACCTCATGAAAGGTTTCTTCCCTGACACCTTCCTAAATAATCTAATAGCTGGATGTCTAAAGGGGTATCTTGAAAAGATGCTTTTAAATTCCTCACTCTCTAAAAGTTTTAAAATCTCAAACTAGACCAGAGAAAATGAAAGCTTTTCTGGCACTTATAAACAATATTTTTCAACCAGGCCAAACTTTCTGTAAGCAGAAAGAGAGCTGATGAGTCAAACACCCATGAGATCCACAATGGTCTTTGTTCTCCTAGTCTGTTTTATACAGTAGATGTACAGATACTGGAGGGATGAGTGGCAAAAAAAAACCCTAAAAGAGATAATCTCACAGTTCCTCAATACCTCAAGGCAGCTATGAAAAGCCACAACTAACACCTACTTCCATAAATACTTTTTTTGTTTACAGATAAGCCCTGCAGTCTATCAGCAGGAAGACAATCCCATTTTCAAGCCCATGTTCTATTCATCAGCAGCAAAGGAAAAGGGAAAAAAAAAAATCTTACAGTTAGTTTTGTCTCCATTTGGGAAACACATTCCAGTTCCTAACCAGAACTGATGCTCTGGTAAAAGATGAGAAGGGAACTGAGGGAATGCAAAAGGGGACTGCACAAGAGGAGGAGGGATGTAAGTGTGTCCATCCCCTGCCAGATGCTGTACCAAAATTTGGCACTCTGCTGCTCAAGTTGAAAATACTCCCTGCTTAGTGCTTAGTAACACATCCTGGATATCCAGCATACAAAAACATGAAAAAATTCTGTTAGATTGTAATGGTTACAAGGGAAAAATAAGAAAGCTTGTGGCACACACATAGGAAGGCCATTAATTCTTTACTGTGTTTTGATAAGGAAAGAAAAAAAACTAAAGCAGAAAGACTCAGCTTCTTTGAAGCTGGCCATTTTGTTAGCTTTTGCCTGTAGCTGTATTTCCTAGTCAGGAATGACAACAGAAACTTTAGATAATATTTATGTACTTACTTGCAGGAGAAGCCTCCACAGTTATTTGTATAATGAAAGAGATGTTGCCTTTATATCCAATTAGATAAATTTATCCTGTGAATGAATGGACCTTCTAAATGCACAATAAAAACAAAAAGGCTGATTACGGTGGTAGTATTTTAATTCATGAAGGGAAAAACTGAACATGGTTCCTTTACTAGAAAGAAATTATGTATTTCTTGACTTTCGATTAGGAAACACACACTTCTTTTTCTTTTGTTTTTTTTTTAAACTATGGAATCATCCTCCATCTTTAAGAATTTATTGTGAAGGGAATTTTGGAGTAACTTGAAAAGTAAATGCAGTAAAGATTTCATTCAGTTATGGTTTTATCTAAAATGCTCCTATTTATTTGATCTGGCTTCAGATCAGGGTCTTAAACTGGGAAAGCAGTGTTGTGCACTGTAAAATCGGGGAGAACTGTATCAGGGCACAAAAAGAAAGGTGGTACAGAACTGTTGAAATCAGCTGGCTTCTCCTTCTTCACTAAGGTGGGTTATGCAGCTTCTGCCAGTGCCAGGCCAGGGTGTCTGTCACACAGCCAGCCCGTGGGCAGTGCCAACACTCCCCAAAACATCAGCTTTCCTGCACAGGAGAACAGCATCCTTTACAGCTTGTGCTGTGCACAGGGTCCCAAAACTCCCCATGTGGCTGTCACCCTGCTGACCTCGGGGGCTCTGAGCAAGTCCTGCCCTTTGGCCCAGAGGACCAGCACTCCCTGTAGTAGCTGAGGGGTTTCTAAACTGCTGCAAAAATCCCCTGCCTCTTTGTGACCCCAGTGCAGGACCCAGCTGGAAATTACCTGATACGACCAAGACGCAGCCAGGCTCTCTTTAGTTAAGTCCAGCAAGACAACAGCTGTTCCTAGATCCTAATTAATCTCATTTGATGGCTGACATTGAAGTAGGCCAGATGAGTTGTCTCTCAAGGGAATTTGGGCTAACTGCATGGGAGCAGATAAGCAGTTTTCTAGCACCAGGTGAGGTGATTCCTGCCTCAGCCCCCAGTTTAACTTCAGATCCCTCATTCTTGCTATGGCTATCATCCCCTGCAACACTGTCGTATATTTTTTGCTACAGATGCCTCCTCCCTGCCCTCCTCCTTCTCCTCTTTTTGAGAGAATCTGCAGTGGTCCTAGAGTTCAAACAACCTGCAGTGCCTTGGACATACCTTTCCAAAACCAACATTTACAATTCATCAGTTTTTGGGTTTTTTTACCCTTCCCTAGCAGTACACCCAATTTGAACCAAAGCTGCCTTATTCAAAACACCTATCAGCTCAGCACTGCACAAAAGAGGAGGAAAAAAACAAAACAAAACACAACAAAACAAAACCTTCCTCCTGATAGAGCAGGTAAAAAGTTGGTAAAGGATGAAAGCAGTGAACACAGCACTGGCATATTAAAACTCACAAAAGAGTACACCTAGATGTCCCTGCTGTAGAGGCAATATTGGTAGAGGAGATTTTTTTGCTTTCCCAAAGCAGACACATTAAATATGACAAGGAATATTGGCTTTTCTATTTGACTTCAGAACAGCAAGAAACATATCCTGAATGTGAGAAAACTGCCTGCCACAATAGAACAGCTGGCTAAATTCTTTTGGCCTACAAAGCTTTTACATTGAAAATTCTACCTAAATTGAGGAAAATTTCATATGAGCAAAGAAAATTTTGTATACCACTATAATTTCCAGGGTTCATTTCACTTCTGTGCTCTGCTTCATGTTATGGTGGCACTGGCATTAGCCAGAAAGGGAACACAGAAGTCTGAGCCAGTGCCCTGCTGGTGCTCCTTCAAGCATTTTGGCACAGAAAGAATGCTGCCAGCCACGCTCCAGCATCACTTGCTCTGGACCACCAATGGGACAGAGCTAAAAGCTCACATCCAGCAGAATCCTTAGAAAGCTCTCATTTAAAGTACAGGAGTAACTGACCAGAAGAGCTGGGAACCAGGGGAGAGCCAGCTCAGACCCAGGTAACCATGGGGGAACATCTCATTCCCTCGAGGGCAGGCTGTGTCTGCACCCCTGGTTTAGAAGACAGAAGACCCAATCTACAGTTAATGATGATGTAAGATGTAAGATTTTTCTTTTTTTCTTTTGCAGCATCTCTAGATGGTTACCCAGTGTTACAAAGGTTATGTATCCTGTCCTTTGTGTCACTAATTTGGCCCTTCAAACTCTCCTTTCAGTGGCTATTGTGAGTTTAGTAGTTGAAAACCTCACAATTACCTAATTCATCTGCATGGCTCACATTTCAGGGTAAGTCATCACTATTATCCTCATTTTTAGAACCCAAGGACATAAAATTCACAGAAATAGTGAGACAGGCTGTGGAAAAAGTCACTGTGAGAGGCAAGACCACCACACTGGTGTTCCTCTCCCAGTCCCCATGCTCACATGGACAGATGTGGCATACAACAGCCTGAGCACACGTGTGGCTCTGCACAGGAGCCCTGCTCTGGAGTCACTGGGGGGACGTGAAATATATGTTTATTTACATTCCTTCTCCCACTGAACTCAGCAGCATTGCAAGTTCAGGCAGAAAAGTACATTTTAAGAAATAAGCACATGCGGCATTTTCACTGACTCAGTGTGCCAAAATTCTCCATCAATTCATTTTGTATTTGGCAAGTGAGATAAATGTTTCCATCCCCCTAAACAGCCTCCCTGACACCCCCACTGCCTCCCAGCACCCTTGTTGTTAATTCATCCTAAGAGCCTGGCTACTATCAGACTTAAAAACTCCCTTTGGAAACCTACAACATTCTTAGCACACTTCAAATCCCACCCACTCAACCACAGCCTTGGCAGTGGACACAGCCCTGCATTCATATCACTCACACACATTCCCTGTCAGCATTTCCCACCAAAAAAGGACCCAGGATGCAACAAGCAATAAAAATACCCTCTGAGTACTTTTCAGATACTGTGTTTGCTTACAAAATCACAATTATTGTTTCTATAACTTCTCCCAGAAATATTTAATGCAATGTTAAACAATTATGATAAAATCATATTAGTACAAATTCATAATGATATTATGACTAGCTAGAAATATTTATCAAAGCAGCTGCCTTGAGAAAAAGAAAAACAATCTGTTACAACTACAGCATTTCAAAATGTTTTCGTAGCATTTTATTATAAAAGCCAGATAAAGTAATTAATTTAATATATTTTTTTTAATTAAGCATTTTCTTTAGAGTGATTTTTCAACACAGGCTAATTTATTATACTAAGCAAAGCAGCAAATATTTAATAGAAAATGCATGTCTTAGCTGATGAAACATTTTCAGTCCATTGTTTTATATTTGGACAATTCAAGAAAATAATTAATGCAGGTGTGCTTGCAGAACTCAGCACATGAAATGTAAATGAAAAGTGGGTTTAAGAATAGGTGAAAAATATTCCCAAGAATGGATGAAATGACCTAATGAAAGCCAGAAAATGAGCCATTAAGCCCCTAGTCTTTCCCACATTATTTGAAGAAATGTGCAGAACTCCCCTGATGGGCAGTAAAACCTTTCTAGGATCTTTATGGCTCTGGCTGATGCCTGATGAATTCTGACTGAAATTCCCCGCCCAGTGTATCCTTTGCCTTTTTTCCCATTCCAGGACACCTGACTCCTCATGCTCCATACATCATACCTTGCCCAGGCTCGAGGTTGCTAAGTCAGATGTCTGATTACTGTGTACCATGATGAATAACCCAGAGGGCCTGGCCTCAAGGTGCCAGTTCCACCCTTAGCGAGAAGCTAAGGGATAAGGTAGGCAAAACAAAATATAATCTGAGCTCAGGTTCAATCCCCAGGCTGAGGTTTGATGGAATGTTTATTCAAGCAGCTGGAATGGCAAGCACATGCATAAAAGGCAGTATTTGCCATTTATTGTAGCTGTCATTTCACACTAGCGCAGTCCTGAGCAGGGAATGTTGCACAAGCCTTTCAAGCCAAAGTTGGCCTCACATCCCCGTTTTCATGTATGATGTAAGAGGTGTGCACTGCCTCAAACACCCAACACATTTGCTTAAAAGGGTTGACCCAGCCCAAGAAACGCATTCAGTGGAAATTCTTTCTTCTTGCCCTGGGCTTGATCCCTTCTCTGTTTGTTTTCCCCATCTGTTTGTCTGCTACAGATGTAGCAGCCTTCGAGTCGTCTGTTTCAACCTGCTCCATTTTTCATGCTTTTGAGAAAATGACATAGTGATAAAAGGTTTCACTTTCCCTTCTGCAAGGCTTTAAGAGAATTTGCTACCCAAGGGTTAGATTCACTGTCCTTCGGTGCAGTTATGGGAGCAGGTCTGACTTCTGCAATGAACATTAACCAAGAGCTGCTGTGTTACTCTCATTACCCGTTCACGAGTCCAGGCAACTGATGGCAGAACACCAGTTTCCCTTTCATAAAGCCGATAAAAGCCACAGGCATGGTCTCAGACACTCCCTCTCCACAGGCACAGCTGCCAGTTGAGCATTGCTTGGACAGCCAGGTAAGCACGGGGGCAGCCCAGCTGAAGAGGAAAGGAGCTGGAAGTGCCGAAGATTTAGAAAGAAGCAAAGAAAGAAAATAAAGAGAAGAGTTCCCCTTCCCCTCTATGCCTCACAGCACACCTTGCCAGCACAGAGTCAGGATCATCTTCTGGCCCCGGCGTTACCACTGGGGCTGGAAGGACCCTCAATCCCCTACAAAAGGTTCTGGAGTGGAGTTCAGCTTGGAAATGTGCTTTACCTTATCATCTCTCAACAGACACCTCTTTCAGAAAAATTAAGTGTTTCTTTAACACCCACAAGTGAGCAGTCTTAATTTACTTTCCACACGATTACACATACCTTCCACTCCAAATCCAAATTAAGTAATAAATAAATAAATATGAAACAACCCAGAACTGACAAGCCCCTTCATTTCTTCTACTTCCCCGTTTATTTTTCTGCTGGCGTTTTACACTACTGCTTTTAAAGGTTTTGTCCATGGTGTGTTTTCAAATGTTACAAGCAAGAGTGGGTTTGAAAAACAAGGAAGTTGTACAGTTGGAAAGCTGAAGTGCAATTGGCATACCAATAAATGCCTTGATAGCAACTTCAATACAACTACACTGATGTGTCTTGTTTGCAGAGCTTCTCTCTCTCACGCTCTCATTTTTTGAAAAGCCTTGGGCCCTGCACAGAGGATGAACCAGGAGTGGCCCCCAGTGTTACAAAACAGGTGGTTAAAAGGGCAAAGACTGTGCAAAGCAATCGCTGATGTTGGAGATACCTTGACTGGTATTCTGGACTATGACTGTGTCTAATCCTCTTAAAACAGGGTAAATATCACCTGACAAATGAGTGTTAAATACTGTGCTCCCAAGAGATTTTCCCTACTGATTCCTTTTCTTTTTTGTTTGATCAGAGAAATGGCATCAGGAAGGAAAAATCAAAAGTTGTCTCATCATTCCATGATGAATGTAGTGGGGAAGAGTTATGTCTTCATTTCCAAAAGTTGTGGTTTTATTATATACAAGCACAGAAATCTCTGTGAAATATCTTAATTGCACAGACATTTTAGCCTGTGCCTCTGCCAGCTCATATCCCGCTTTTGCTGCTCTTGGCCAAGACAGCAGAGGAGCTGTTCTTGCCATCCACAGTTCATCCTAGGGGTAAGAGTTCCCCACTGCACTGCTTCGGGAAGCCCCAGGCACACAGAAACTGCAGCCACTTTTCTGTACATCTTCTGAAGCACAGCCCATACCAGATGTCCACACTATCCCAGCAGCTTGTTCCCTGTCACACAGCTCAGCCTCTCAGAAAAATCACATCTGCTCTGGGTCAAGCGACACTGAGGTTACCAGGGGATGCTCTAGCATGATGTCCCTTCTCCACAGCCGGGTAAATACGAAAAAGGAATAAACCAGCTCTTTTTATTTCTTCATAACTCTGCCTGGTATGATGCAGCTTTGGTGGCAGTGACACATGACCTGTAATCAGGAAGTCTCAGGGAGAAAACTAGAGAGAAAGCATTGGCATTCTTTTTTCACTTGGAAGGAGAGAACCAAGTCTGAAAGTTTGGACACAGACGCCTATCCCTTGCTGTAATCCAAGCCATAAATCCCTGGTCACATATTCCTGCTGTCCAAACGTTACCAGGTCATCAAATGGAGCAGGCACGAGGAGATGGAACATTCCCCAGGATAATGTTTGCTATAGAGGAGTGTTGCAAGGAGCTGAAAATATAGCACTGGTGTTTTTGAGTAATGTTATTTTCTTAACCAAAGAAGGATGAGTGAAGAGGACTTATTCTGTTAAAGGAAGAAAAGAAAAAAGAAAAAGATCACTGAAAAGTATTGTATTCTGGGAGAGACAAGAAAATAGGTTTTTGCTCTATGTGAAGGTGAGGTAGAGAAGGATTTAAACTGACCTGCAAATTTCCTGTTGTGTGACTATTTTTTAATTCTGACTTCTAATGTTCCAACATTTCTTTAAAAAGTAGCATCTCAGGAAAAAATATCTTCAAGAAAGACCTTGAAACCATAGGCAATTTGATCAAGCCCACAAGGATAAAGCCTAGGGCTTGACTCTTGAGCCCTGGTGAAACTAGCTGAAGTGTTTAAAGCTGTTCCCATACCCTGCTGACCTCCCTGCTCCTTGGCTGACCTCCTGCACGCCTGAAGAAAAGCAGCAGAAGTGAATGTGTGCAAACATCTCAGCCATTCCCACTCACAGCCTCTTTTACCAGTGTGATCTCACCTCTCTGGCCTAATTAGCCCGAAGAGTCAATGACAACATGCTTGCAATTATGTAGGAGCTGCTGCAGTCATTGCTGAGGTGCTGCATATGCTCCTCTCTATTCACCCTGATACACACCTGGCAACTTCTTGCCATGGGGCAGGGAGAACACGGGGCTTGGGAGCAGGCTGAGTTGCTTCTGCCAGATCCAGCACTCAGGTCCCTGGTCCTGTCTGAACCACACGTGCATGACAGATTACAACACCAAGAGAAAAGATACAGGTTACATCTGGAGGAGGAGTGGGAAATTTTTCAGAATGAAATTGCCTTTTGCCTTTTCACAGATTTGCTGAGCTTGGCAATCATTTACCTTTCTGAAGCACTCTGACCACTGATCGTTATTTGCTGGGAAGAGAGAGAATCCTAGAGTACGACTGGAGTCTCTGAGCTCCTTCACTCCAAACACCGTCCTTGCTGTGGTTTATTGCACTGACAGGACAAAGAAAGTACCTTTGGAGGCTGAGTGGACAAACCCTCAGTGTCCACTAAAAATGGCAAATTCCACCCTGGCACTGTCCCTGCTCTCCCTGCTGGAGCAGGTTCTGCTCAGGCATTCACCGAGGCAGAAGGCAAATGAGAACATATCTGCAGCCTGTGGGGGCTCAGCTGGGAGAGCACAGCAGGAGGGGAAGCTGGGATGTTCTGTAAGGCACAACGCCAGCCTGACATCAGGCAGGGAAAACTTAGGTGCTGCCCTGGGTACTTTTACTGGCTTTTCTAGAAGGAAATTTATGTAACCTGTACAGCTGTCTCAAGGATCAGAAATGCTGCTTAAATGACTTAATGATTGCTTGGCTAGGGGCTAAAACTCCAAGCTTTTTTCAGAAGCATTGCCTCCTGCCTGGATGCAGCATTGAAGTACACACCTTGATATTGAGCAACTGCTGGCCAGATGCAATAAATAGAACTCTTCTTTCCACAGTTTATCCGCACAGAAAGTGTTTCCTCTCTTTTAAATCCACAGGTGTCTTTCCATTCCTTGGGGTTTAATAGCTCTGTTAGCATTAGATCAATCTTTTTCTTTACAATAGACTTTTCAACAGTAACTCTATCTTCCTTAAGTTAAGGCTCAGAAAAATTGACAGATCAAGAGATACTGTGCTGGGTGAATGCTGAAACCAAAAGAAAAAGGGGCAGAAAATCTGTACCTGTATCCAGAACTAATTAGATCTGGGGGAATAATGGATTTTTTATTTTTTTTTACTTTGGTAGATAATCATAAATTTTAAAAAAAGGTTAGATCAAATGCAAATCACTTTACTTATTTTAACTGTTGGAAGTTTTAATTAAGAAATACAGAAGTCTCTCACTATACTATAATTTTGGTGGTATTCAATTTTCTGAAAGGTTTTGAGTTCTTTTTTATTAGACCATTTTTTAAGTGAAACTGCAATGCCTTATTGTAATTGGGAAACAATAAGTCCTGTGCAAAAATGTGGAAATGAGAAGTTCCTGCATTTCTGGAATACAATGCAACTTTGAAAACAGCAAAGTAAATTTTAAAGATGTCTTTGCTTTTCCCTGCTCAATTTGGCCTAAATTCCTGAAGTTGTCACACAGCAGTTTTCCTTGGGTGAGCTGTAGCAGTAGGTTAGTTTCTCAAAGTTGCAGAGCTTTGAGCATGCCTTAAAGTAGTTCAGGGCCCACATTCTAACCTTGTCACAATCCTGACAAATCCTACTCTATCCAAAATCAGTGGCTTTGATCCACTTCAACATGAGCTGCTCATTCCATGCTTTTTCAGCCCCATTACCCGTAATCCCCATCCAGTGGAGGACACACAATGTAAACCTAACCTCTCCTTTTCCAAGTTTTGATTTTCTTGATGGTTTCTCATTTTTTATGTTTCTTCT
Organism: Parus major; assembly: GCF_001522545.3. Lineage (NCBI taxonomy): Eukaryota > Metazoa > Chordata > Aves > Passeriformes > Paridae > Parus > Parus major. The sequence goes on along the minus strand of NC_031775.1, from coordinate 6,360,850 downwards.
GTTTCTGAGGGATTGTTTCCAGAAGTTTTCTGGGTCCATGATGATGACCAGGATTTGTACATCTCCCAGTTTCTGCCCCTGTTTTGCTCTGTTCTAGTGTAATCATATTTCCATTATTTGATTCAACCCCCACCCTTCACAGCTCACATTTCCAGTCTCACGCATGTTCCACTGCACCCCTACTCTTCATTCCTCCAAATTATAACAATACTTTTAAACTTACAAAGGGGAAAACAGTATGCATTATTCTGTAGACAGACAAGGCAGGGGTTCCACGTGGCATAAATCCAAGTGCAGGACTTGTAAAACCTTGTGTCACCAGTCCCATCAACCAGTGTTTCTGTCTAGGAAGTATTATCCAAATATAATTTGAAGAGGAGCTGGCAAGAAAAAAAAAATTCCCTAGAATTAAAATCCTCAGGGAAGCTGCATGTCCAGTGAGGTCCTGGGCTCTTTACAGGGTGCTAAGAGGGTTTCTCTGAGTAGTCCCACACCACTGGATTCATATGGAACAGAATCATCCCATAGAGTGGTTAGCAGATTATCAAATGCTTTTGTATTTCCACAAAGAACTATTCCTGGTTTTCATCATGTGAACTATTTTATATGTAATCTGTTGTATTAATCAAGTCCCAGGAAAGCCAAAGCCCTAAATCAGCCTAACAATCTGATTTCCCTAAAAGAAGTGTACATCATCATCCTTTATACAAGATAAGACCTCCATGCCTTGTCTTACCATTTCGGAGTTTTAGTTTTCTGCAACACAGCCATTTATCATGCACATAAGTATTCTGTGCTCCCTGCTCCACTTCTTTCAGGGCTCCAAGGGAACAATATTCTGTTCCCTTTTTTTTTCCTTTTTTAAAAAATTTACTCCTTTTTCTGGAGGACTGTTAAGGGGCCTGAAATCCCCCAAAAAGGGAAAAAGGAGAAAGAAAAATAAGGACTTTTCCTGGAATTTTTTTCCAAAGCTTAGTGATCACAAAACCATCTGGTTTTATCAAAAGTAACACAGCCTGAGAATGCTGGGGTTAAGGCCCAGAAGTCCCTGTGGAAGACTGCTTATCAAAAGGTACAAATATTAGCCTGACACCAAAAGAGGAGAGAGAAAAGAGAAAGAATATCATGGCTTAGGAAAGCCAAATTGTGACACTCCATCAAGAGATCACAGATGTTCGAACCTCTTCCTGTTATTTAAACAAAGCCCCAAACCCAAAAAACTCCTAATTCAGAGACTTATTTGGCTTTATTCAAGAACATATGAAGAGAAGAAAGCAAAAAAGCAGGGAACAGACTTTTTTGGTATTGCCAATGTGTTGAGAATAAAGTGAATCTCCAAGCAAGGGCCAGAAAGCTCTCCATGGTAAAAATTCAGTCTGAAGTTTACTAGATTATTTCTGAAACACGCAGAATTCACTGAAATTCACTGAAAGGGATGGCTGTGGCTGCTGAGTTTGAAATTAAAGATACATCTGGTTGTGATTCATGAGTACCTATGTGCACATCACAGCTTTGTTCTGCTTTGTGCACAGCTTGTCTTCTGGGGTAAATCACAAGGCACACTGCCTTCCTCCCGATGCCCAAGAAAGATGAGGAATGATGTACCATGTTGCTAGTGGTGGAATGAAACCTAAATGATCTCCAGGAAGCTTCATAAGTAGATGGTATCCCAAAGATATTACTGGAGTAATTGTTGTTCTAGCTATTAGGAATCTTAATGCTCGTCGGGAAAACTCAGATCACATAAACCTTGACTGTATCTTGCATGAATTGCTCAAACGTGATGAGATGGCCTTTCATGCTCAAGTGCTATTTTTCAGGATGATTTTATTCACTTCACAGCATTTGGTGTGAAACTACATGCCACAGAGAATTTTTCCAAACAGCATTATTGTCACTTTGGGTTGACAACTTTGAAGTTTTCCTTTAAAAGGAGGAGGAAAGCATTTCATGTAATGATAAAGGAAATAAAGAAGTCCTGTTTGAGGCTAAGTGCAAATCAGTGACTATGTGGGTTATTAAAAAGCATGCTGTCAATTTCCTGCAAACTTCTAGGAGGAACAACCCTCACATCAGCTTACTTTAAGTTTACTACTCAGCCTTTCTCCTACGTTAAACTTCAGCTATACTTGAACACACTCCTGTTTAGAACACCAGTTAGAAGCAGCATTCAAGACGGCAGGTATTCATAGTCATACAGGCCAGTGCAATTCTACACAAGAATTACAGTTATTTCTCCAGGTTTTAACAAGTGTCAGATCCACACAAACGTGAATCCTCGCTGAAATGTAGCTCAGCCGATGTAGTCATTTATTCTCGCTATTGACCTGAATATTGACCTAAACTGATTTACACAAGAAAGTCTTTATCCTTGGGCAAATCTGCATGTTTTGAAATCTACAACAGACCCTGACAAGCCAGTATGGTTTTGGCCCAGCATTAGTAGAATAAGAAATAAAAATTGCAAATACATAGTCATCAGTAATTCCCATGGCAGAAATACTTTAATCCATCCAATTTTACTTATAAACTGTACCTGAAGTCAGGTTTACAATGACTGTATTTAGTCAGATGTCCCATAGGCATTGCTGGTGAGGTGACTATGAGACCACCAGAGCTTTAGTAATGTTTAAAAGTTTCTAGGATCTCTGTAGGGCAGCAGTGCTGACAGCCTTAGGCTGAGTACTCAGCAGTGGCGTTGCTTGCAGTGGGAAAATGCAATGAGATAGGAGTTCACTGGCATGAGCAGTGTTGATATTGCTGATATCATCTGGCCCTGGGTTATCTGGGAAATAAATTACACTGGAGAACTCTTCAACGTAGCACTTTCATTTTTCCATAATTTCTCTTTGGGCATTATTAACCTTTATATTTTTTTACAGCAATTAGTTTTCAGTGTCCCATTTCAAACAGCATATTTATAAATACACCAATACTGCAAAATTCTGCTGCCAAAGAAGTGGACATTCTCCTCATCTGCATTACATTCAGCCTGCACTGTTTGCCACGTTAGAATACTGCAAATCTGAAATACATCTGCACTGGAAACAAACACGCACGCGCGCAAATGGGCGAGGATACACAACGCAGACAATTTGTCATCCCGTGTCGAGGGAAGCACCACCTGCTGATAGCACCATGTAGCTATGGCTCTGCTCCCACACTCATTAATACTGATCTCAGAGCCACTGCATCACCTGGCAGGACCAACAGTGCCAGGCAGGCAGAAGCCCACAGCGACTTTTCTTTAGAACCAGACTGAGACATGGAAAGACAAGCAGCAGCTGACATCATGTACAGTCCAAAGTTCGCCCTGAAAGGCATGTGTGTATTTTTAATAACTGGGTTCAACTGAGCAAAAGGAGATTGCTCAAATTCAGGAGCAAAATTTTTTTAGAGCTTTCAGCTCCTGGATTTACAGCTTGGGAGAGGTGGGGTGGGTGGATGGGTGTTTGGTCAAAGAAGATTTGGGGATTTTTACCTGTTTCCGGAGTGGCTGGGAAAATGGGTTTGAAGAGGAACAGCAAACTGAAAGGAAAGAGCAGCAATGCAAGCCTGCATGACAAAGATTTTCTCTGAACCCCAGTCTTCCTGCAAAGGACACCTTCCCAAACGCACAAAGAATGACAGCAGATTTTGTGCTGTGATGTATATGAGAGCAACATGAAGGACAAAGGGGTTTTTAAGTCTATGGTCAAATATATAGTGATCATCTGTCACTAAACAACAATACAACCTGATGTTAATTAGGACATCAATGAAGTAATTAACTCCATTCACACCAAAAGGTGACTGGGTATTGTGGTGAACCAAAGTACCTTAATACAAAAGGAGGAGAAAGAGAGATCCATTCATGTCTGTTCCAGATAAATGAATTGCATAAAGCCATCTCTGTATCATTTGGATGTGTTCTTGTAGATGCATCAGCACTCCCAGTTTTTCATCCTGGACTTACCAATAGATACTAATCACTAAGCACAAGACACCTCAGTGTAGCAGTCTCAAATTAGGCCTTAAAAGTAACTAATATATTTTCTTATCTATCACATGATTAGAAGATTCTTAGCATTTTTCTTTGGGGTGATAGTAATATGTAATTACTGCACTTCAGTGAAATCAAAGTGCAGCTTTTAAAGTCAGTGTGGTGTACACATCTGACAAAAGTGAGAAGAATGTTACCTCAAGCCAAGCTGTTTGATTTTCCTTTCTCCTAGCTCACTTTGCTACAAGATGCTTCACCAACACCAGATTGTCTTTAACCAGTACATAAAGAGAAACAACCATAAAACATCAAGAATATTTGGTGGCTCAAAATCTACTCATCCATCTCCACTACCACAATGAACAGAACAAAGCAGGGTAATTATACTTAATTCCTCTACCTAAGGCATAATACTTGGCTGAGCAGACTGGTAATAATTTAACAAGCTGTAATAAAAATCAGAGTATCTATCCATATGCATCTGCTATATGAGCCCCTACATTAATGAAGACCTAGCACTTTATATTCTCACCACAAAAAAGTCCAAATATATGTGTGTTCTAAAAGCCCACAATGTAAAGAGGAATGTTTTATGTTCATAAAATCTGAGAAAGAGAAGAAGATAATTGATGAGTGCCATAGTTAATCTAAAGTATTATCTTACTGAGTTTTCACATATCGATTTTGGCAGAAATAGGATCAAACTTTGCTGTCACAATGGTAAGAAATTGTTTAGGTAATGCCTGATTAGGTTTTAGTGTGCAAAACAAAATTGCCTGGGTATTCTGATGGTTATAACCCACCATAGCACGAATCTAATAAAAAAAGAATGAGTAATATAGCAATAAAACAAGTTTTATCAGGTCATCATTTTGTCACTGAACCAGTAGTTTTTACAAAAACATCAAAACCAAGAACTCAGTACTCACCCTGCAACATTCAGCTGGCTTGCATGGTCACAGAGCTAAAAAGAGCTCGAGCAAGTCTGGTCTTAGTGTCACTATTATTTGTTTTGACCTTTTTTTTTAATTTTCATCAATGAAATGAAATTCTACTTACGTGAAATAAACCAAAATCACATTTCAGTGATGTTTAGAGATCATTTCTGTCATTTAGATTTTTTGGGTTTGCTTTGAATGAGACTGGTAGCTCTGCACAAAGTACTGCTTCAAACTTTGCTTAAGAGAAACGCTGTAGGTTCTGTTCCTCTCAGTTCGGATTTCCCAAGCAGTTTCAAAAACCACAATAATGAGAGACCTGTTTAAACAGGACACAAAACACAGAGAAAATATGAGTTAGAGAAATGCATGTCATTATGTCTGGTCATTACAGATGAGCTCTGTCTCTGCCCTGGAGGGACAGAGATGGGTTAGCAGTCCCTTCTGAGGTCTTCTCCCAGCCATGGCTCCCATTTCCCAGTTCTCAATGATATCTGTAACCTGTATTGATGGACAAACAGCCTGGAAAATGGTAATTCAAAAAGCACAAATTTAAAGAGGCACAAACTGAAAATGGTGATCATTTAAGTTCTCAGTTCTTCATATCTGTGGCATTGGCTTTAGCTTCAGTCCATAAGAGAGACAGGGAGTATTTTGGAAGCACCTGTGCCAAACAGATCCCAAACACAGATGTCTGAGTCTCAGAGTGGCACTCAGTCACAACTTTAGCTCCAGGCCACAACTGTGCTAACAGCTCTGTACTAATGAAGGGAAACTTTCCCAAAGATTAGCACCACACTTCATCTTCTTTAATAAAATATGTTCTGGAATTATTCATCTGGCACATCATAAAATACCTGTTTTCTTTTAATTATTTTTTAAAATCTGATAGCTGGCAATGACTCCATGATTTGCAATTTCTCTCTCAGTTCTGTAATCACCCATACTGTGACTGAACAAATCTGAACTGGAAGAGAAAACCGTGTAAGGAAAACTAAGCAAATCCAAAAAGATACCACCTCTGAGTGAGTGAGGGAATGGACGTAAGGAATCAGGCTCAGACATCCCAGCACCGTCCCAGTGCCATTGTTTCTGAGTTCCTCAGTTGTCCCACTTGGGGGTACAGATACATACAGGCAAACAGCAAGTGTTCCTTCTGCACCCAGCCACAGTCACTCCTGGAAAAGTACAATTCCAGGGTGCGGAGATTACTTTAACAAACAGCTTTGTTGCTCAGTATTGGACTCATACTATACCTCCTAGAAACAGAAAACAGAAAATAAATTAACAACAAAACCAAGCTTTTGGACATGTTTCTTTAGCTATTATCTGTCTCAGAACCCTGGAACCAGGTTTTCTTTAGCAGTCCCCCAGAGGACAGTGCAAGGAACTGTTCTTTCACTTGCTTTTTCTCACCCCTGTTCAATAATGTTCCTCCCACAGTATCAAGAGTTACTACTTTACACACAGTAACCGAGTAGGACCTGTGAAATACAGCACACTTCTCCTGACTGCCAGTTCACAGCAAGCAGAAGGCTGAGTGTGCCTGAGGGGGCTGGGCAGGCCCAGAGGAGTGTGCTGTCCAGGAGAATGGGAGCTGCACTGCCCAGGGCCTGCAGGCACACTCAGCTCTCACCTCCACAGACAGCCCTGCTCATAAGTGCCTGCTCCTGCCTGCCTGCCCCGGCCGCTCCCCTGCCCGCTCCCCTGCCCGCTCCCCCGGCCG
>NC_031775.1:6335678-6353896 GCF_001522545.3 Parus major | reverse complement strand
GGCCGCTCCCCCGGCCGCTCCCCCGGCCGCTCCCCTGCCTGCTCCCCAGGCCGCTCCCCCGGCCGCTCCCCCTCTCCAGGCCCAGAGGCGGCTCCTCATCGCATGGGGCATTTCCTGACCACCGTGCCTCTCCTTGCAGCTAGAGTCAACAGGCTTTTACCAGCTGGACAATCTGAGGGGCTGCACAAACCCGCCTGCCATTCCTTCATGTTTGGTGCTACACTGACATCTTGTGGCCCTTAACCCTGGAGAGGCTGTAAACAAGGCCAGCAGATTTCCAAATGTTTCAGCAAGGATGCAGTAACATCAAGTTTGGGAAAGCAGCATTGATTTCCCTCTTGCTTCCTATGTGTTTGAATTCGTGTTCCAATCTTTGTGTGTCCCAAGTTTGGTAACAAACTTATGTTGAGTATCTCCAATTAAACGATAATCAAGTCAAAAGTAGCAACAGCCTATAAAACTAAACCAGAATTGCAGCAGGTGAGCCCTTTGTGCAGATGGAAGCAATTTCTCAGTCTGAGGAGAAAGCAGAGTCTGCAGATAGCTGTTGTGTTATATTGTGTTAGCAGGCTCTGTCCTTGGTTTTATAAATTTGAGGTTTTAAATTGCAGTAACTATCTACACATTACTTCAGCTGTTATTCAAAGAAATTTCCAGAAACAAAACCATAGGGGTGATATGGTACTATTTAGCCACCATATTTAATGATCAACAGTAAGAATAAAAGCAAGAAAACTTATTTGGAAACAATGCCAGTAGTTGTTTCCACATATTAAAATTACCTGAAATTAACTCATATATATGCCTGTTAAGTTAAAGACAGGGCTGTCATACTATCATAATATACACAAATGAATACTTTCCCTTTCTTTGACTTTATCCTTATGGGGAGTGGAGGAATAAAACCAGATGCTGTAGGGTTGGGCATAACTCCATTACCCTAAATAGGTTTTTATACATCTACAAATAAAATTTGAAAAAGCCTGGAGCTGAAATGCAGTACGGATGATACAGCAAGTAAAAGGGATTTTAGTACTGGAAAAACATGAGAGACCAAACTTCAGATTCACTCCTCTAAGCACTCATCCACTTCAGCTAAAACAGGATCTCTGACGCTGCTGGGGAGGTCAATGCAGAAACATATTCTTCTGTAGGATGACTGAAGGTTCTCCTTGGATGCACTGAGCTTTAGAGGCATTGATCTTTCCCATCAGTAATTACTGTGTTATCTAACTAGCTAGATTAAAAGCTACAAGCTGAAGTGTTTCAGAGAAGTATATAGAACTAAGGTCCCATGCCTTATTTATAAGCAAAGTACTGCTGCTAAAATAAATGGGATACAATATCACAGCTGAAATAAATGGGATACTGAGTTTAGGGTGAGGGAGAGGATCTTTACATGCATAGTGAAATAGCTAAATCCAAGTCAATCAAGTTAATTTCATATTCCTATTACTAATCCAGGTAAAGTTCCTTTTTTTATCTAGTAAATTATCAGTGTATAACATTAGACAATTAGATCATCACAGAAGCAATGTGGGAGACACACAAAGAATCATAATTGTTAAAAGGGCTTCCCTATACAGAAAATAAAGGAAGATCTCACTGAAGAACCTAGCCTAAGGGATTCAACTTCTTTTCTTAGAAAAATGCTAAAAGAAAAAAAATATTTTGCACATTCATCATAGGGTCTGGTGTAATCACTGGCAAAAGGGGACACTGCAAGGGGTTATCTTCCCCTCTTGCAGATGTTGCTGGCTGTAGGAGGGTACAGATCCCTGCATAGGAGACTCCTGAGAATGGGAGCAGGGGAAGAAGGTAAAGAGAGGACTGACATCACCCTGAAACCTAAAGCCTTCTGATAAAGTTTTCGTAGTTTTAGTTACTTTCCCATGAAAGTTCTATAAACATAAGTTGTTTATTACTTTCCTTCTAAGAAACATTTTTGATGGATGTTTCTCATGACCAGTGTGCTTGGGAAGGGGGCAACTTAATTATCCAATCCCTGGTCATTGTTGAGAATCTATAAATACTGGAGTCAGAGAATAAAGTGTCTTCTTTTCCTGTTCTAACACTGAGGAACATTTGTGTGAATCATTAGCAACACACTGACTTGATTGGTGGGCTCCAACTCAAAACAAGCCCAGAACAGTGACAAAATATTATATTGGATTAGATTAGATTAGATTAGATTAGATTAGATAAGATTAGATTAGATTAGATTAGATTAGATTAGATTAGATGAGCCTGGTCCACTTGCTATTGTAGACAACCTATGAAATAAACTGTCCCATGAAACAGCCACATTCCTCCCCAAAAGCTATGTTCTGTCTCTACCATGTCAGACTTTGATCCTTTATGGATCAGAAAGTGCTTCTCTGGCACAGCCTGTGTTTATTCATAGGCACCATACCTGCTCTTGGCTTTTGTGCCAGCACACTCACCCACACAGCTCTCGTCTCTCCTGATGTATTTATAGGCTGTTTCCATAGTCTCTCACCCTTCATTAGGCTCAAGTGCACAGACAAAACCCTTCTAATCTTCTCTTATGAGAGCTGTCAATGCAGCAGACTGTGCCTGTGGTGCTTCAGAGTCCTCTGGTTTGCACTGTGGATGATAAGAGTTGCAGCTGGGATCCCAGATCATCTCTTCAGTGGTGGCAACACCTCATTCTCTGCACAGGCAACACTTGTCCCCACTCAGGCTAAGGCATCACTCACCTTCATTAAGGGTTGTACAGGATGGGAAAGCCCAGGGGGCCTCCTTTTCTTTAAGCTGCTTGTTTTCACTCTCTGTGTCATCTTGAACCCTTTATTCCAGACCTCAAGATAACTCTGCATGCAAAAGTGCCTTCTAAATAATTTTTTTTTCTCCAGCATGTTCGCCACTTGTCCTGGGCAGACCTTTTCCTCTTGCAGGTACAGCAGCCTGTCACATCAGATCTCCCTTTGTCACAGGGAGCAGTGCAAACCTGTCTCCCCATGGCAGCCAGGAGAGGCTTCCTGCTCCCGAGACACTGCACACCTAAGGCACGACTTCTTCCTGATGAGCAATGCTACCACCAGCAAAAGCAACTCAGGCAACACAAGCATGGCATCCTAGTGATTGGGATATTGCAATGACAAGATCAGTGGGAACATGCTGGGTGTGTTTGGGTTTGAGTCAAATATCCCATATCCCAAAGCTCTGTATCAAACAGAAAAACATGCTGTACTAATACTATCTTCTGGATTGAAAGCTGCTTAAGCAATCAGAAGTATGGGTAGTGATAAATTGCCACACATCATATTAAAAGAAAAAGTGTCAAGGACTTCCCACACAAAGTTACTCATCATTGTGTTTTAGTTTTGTAGCAGAAATGGCAGAATCTTCATTTGAATTTGTTTTAAAAACAACTAAGTTGAAGCTTACTTTTAACTGAAAAGGTATTTTCTGGGAGAAAACTTTCACTGGCAGACATATGAAATCAGAATTTGATCTAGTATAGCTTCTTTTACATATCATGTCTATGATACCCAGAAATAAGGGAAAGAGAATAAAATGTCAGTAGATTGGAGTATTTTTCAGGGTAGAATTGGAACGCCTTCAACACTTCCAGAACTGGAAAGATGACTTATTTTCCTTCACTTGTTCCGTGAGGCCAGCAGACTTTTGTAGAGCTAAAATGAAATGAATTTACTGAGCAACTGAGCATGGGATAAAGTTGGCAACTAGAAAAAGACTTCAGATACACCAAAAAATTCACTGTCATGCTGTCACACACTGCTCCTTTTGTACTACTCAGCAAACTCTGGCAAACTACTCTGTTGGATATAATCTTAACACAGAAGTTTCCAGCAGGTTCATGGCAGCTGGAGCTGCCCTCTCCAATGACACTCAGCCACAGGGAATGCACTGGAAGGGTGTAAACCCACTCCTTATCCCAGGCTGGAAACCCTTGAAATCTGCCATCAGCAGATGCAAGTTAGAACAAGCTCTTCTCTTGTTAGGCAGGAACTGTAAAGAAAACAGATTCTGAGAAGCAAATCTCACTCTGTTAGAAACATTCACTTCTCTTCTGCACTCCAGGAAAAAACCAGACCAATAGAACTGGCAGTGTGCATAAAAATGGCCCCAGTACTACAGTAATTAAACAGGTTATAGCAGGTGACAAAGGGGCTGGTGGTAGAAGTTACAGAAAGAAAATCATTTGGTTTTATCTTCAAGTCTAATGTTACCTGCAGTAGGGATTTAACAGCAATTCCACTCTTTAAAAAGCTGCTGGACTGACACTTGTTGAGATGCTGTTATCTGACACCCATCAAGTCAACACAGCATAATCAGAGGCAAAGCCCACTCCAGTTAGTCCCCCTTGCCCTTCCACCATGGCCTGACCCAGGGAGGTGAGCAATGCAGAAAGCAGACAGCTCTGCCTCCCTCTGACACATCCACGGTGATGGCAGCGCACCTCAAAACCTCAATTCTTCTCCCTGGGCCCAGATACTTGCAAAGAGAAAACATCATCCCATTGTGTGGCAGGAGGATGTAAAAAGAAAGACACGCAACAAAAAGGCCAAATAGTGAACTCCAGACTCCCAAGGAAAAACATGGTGGGACTACAGCCATTAGAACAGCACAGATGAAGACAAGCACTTCTTTAGGAGGGACAGACTCAGCATGGGCCACAGCCAGAAGCAGACAAAGTGAAGTCGGATTCTGGGACTTCAATGCTTTTCAGCTTTGTGACTGTCAAAAAAAAGCAGTCTAGAAGAAGAGCCACAGCATGAGAATATTTCGAGTCACAGGGATGTCAGCATTATCTGAAGTGCTACTGCTTGCACACTGATCCTCAGTGGCCTGTTATGAATAATGAACAGAAACATCACCGAATGAACTCATTTGTCACATATGTTTAAACGCATCTCTCTATTCTTTTGGAGGGAATTAAAAATATTTTGATGAGCACTGTGCCTGTTCAAAACCAGTTCAACGCAGGGAGAAACAAATTACCACAAATAGCTCTTGTGACTGAAGTAGGATGCTTTGGAGAAGCCATCTGCATGGCTTCACCCCTTAAAAAAAGAGCCTTAGCATTTCCCAGGGAAACAAAAGATAGAGCTGTGACTCTTTTACCCTACTCAGTGCGATGTTTTGTGGCACAGTCCCTGGATCGGGCACATGAACTCACTCTTATGCTATGTCTTAACAATACAAGTGATACCTAAAATATCTTTTTTCCATGATCTACTATAAAAACATTTTCTTTTGAATTTTTCCTTATCAATTTTTCTCCTGTGAAGATTTTCTTATATTTGCAATACTTTTTTAGCTTATTGGAAGCAAAATTCCTTGAACATTTTTGGTAATGCATCCATATTATTCTTACTTCATATCGCTTAGTGATGCCAAACTATATCCTTACAGAACATGAAACATTTTCTAGTTAACCTTATTTATACTATTATAGCAAAATAGTCATTTTAAATATAAGAAATCTCAACTCTGAGATAAAGCCTCAGAGTGAAAGGGAATATCAGTCTTTTTCTTTATCTTAGGATATTGGAAAGCTGATACAGGAGACTAGTAGTATTTCTAACTTTCAAAAACTCCAAGTGATATTGAGGCTGGTGCAGTGGCCTCCCTGCAGTTATAAGATGATGCAATGAAGATGAATGCTGCCTGCCAGCACCATGTCCCAGGCAGCTCCCAGCCAGTGCTACACCGTGCTCTAGGAAATACACTGTGTAGCAGCAGGCTGAATGGAGTTTAAAACACCACAGCTATGCTTCTTCAGAGAAAAAGACTTGTAGGCATTTTATTTTACATGGAGAAAGCTTTGAGAGGTTTCTTCTGAAATGCTCTGCTCCAGCCACAGAGCTGCTTGGAGCAGCCCACTCCACTTGTGTCAGACACATCACTGCACACCAGCATCCTCCCCTGTCCTGCTAAGCAGCACAGAGGAACCTCTCAGAACCTCAGCAGGATGGTCATGATCTTTTTCTTTCATTCATTTATAATACATTCTGGAGCAAGGCTATCTCCATGCCTTTTGGCTGCTACTCTTTTATTCTCTTGAGGAAAAAATGGGCACATGCTGGGCGCACTCATTGTCACAAAGCCATAAAACATACTTTTATCTTCTTTTAATACAGATTAATTTGTTTTTCCTATTAATATTCCTACTATTTTGATTTGATACTATATTGGTTCTAATTGTTCCCCAGCTCCCAAAAAGATCAAAGACTATCTGAGATGGAAGAGAAAATACTTCTCTTTCTACTGCAGCTGGATCTGCCTCTGGGCAGGGTGGCATAAGCAATTCAGGCTCTACCACTGTGCCATGGGTATTCAACTGCTACCTCTGTAGCTGGCAGCTTCTGGCACTCCTGAATAATCCAGGGCTAGCTAAAATAAGGCAACACAAGATTTCACTCAGTCCATCACTCACCTGGTTCCTGGTGGAGTTAGTGTTTAATGTTTGTTCTAAGAAAAGTTTAACCAGGATAAATTTGGGTAGAGGATATATGTCATCACAGAGGTAGTGAAGGATTTATTAGATCAAGCAATATTGATTTCTAACACAGTCATTTTTTAATCAGAAAATAAGCTAGGAGATATACTAAGCACCATACATGGCTCACTCACTTTATAATTTTTTTTGGTGAGGATATTCTTAAACCTATAGCATGGAGAGTTAATTTTGTTTTTTTGAAAAAGGGTAACCACTGCCCTGAACCACAGATTTCAAAGATCAGATTTAGCATAAAAATCCTTAGTCTTACGACCAGACAGAACCACCAAGAACTTTGTTTATCGAGGAAATTCTAACCAAAGTAGAAAACTTTACAATTTTTTTCATAAAAGGACAAATGTTTACTCTTTAAAATTTTTCCACTCATTTCTCCTGATGATTACTCTAGACATTGTCTCAAACACAGTGACAAGCAGCTCAGGAGGTTCAGGTGGCTGTTTTACAAACACCTAAATCTGTGCTAATGACCACAAACTCCCTGGGAGTCAGCAGAAGGAAGGAGATGTTTTAAAACAGAATTGACTCTCACGAAAATACTTTAGGAGATAGGACATAGGCCCTGGAAGTGCATATTTCTTTCTGGTGGCTCTTAAATGAGACTTCCATGAGTCTGTTTGGTGACCTAAATCCAGCCCCTATGGCCCTAACCAAAACCATGGACTGCAGTGAAGGAAGAGAACTCAGGGAGTGCCAGAGGGGCTCTTAAAATTAAAAGACTACTCCTAGTTCCAAATTACTACAGTGGATGAGAAAATAATAACTACCTCCAAAAGAAAACTTTTCTATTGCCTGAATCTCATGTAGTACTTTTCCCTGGGTTTTCAACCCAGAGTAAGTATAGATTTTCTAAGCTAAAATTAATTTCCCTGGCACAAGCTATTCAGTGACTTACTCTGGAGTATTTTAGGATTAATCACCACTGTTTTCACATGATGTCAATATTCTGCAATGGAATATGTATGAGGGCAGCTTGACTCTTCTAGAAGTATCTGCTTTAACCAGAAAGTCCTAACCAGAGAACTAAATTGTTTTAAAAAGCAGAAGGGACAAAGAAACCTTTTTTAAAAGTTGCATAAGGTCATTTAAAAAACTATATAGATTTTAACTTAGACCTGTTCCTAAAAGATCCATAAAGAAAATCAACCCATAACAATTAATTTAATCTTTTCCTTCTCAAGTCATTAATTTAATGCCAGTTATGATACAAAAAATAAATGGTTCAAATTAGAATTGTACCTCAGCTGACCGTATCCCTACCAATTAAACATGCAATGAACTTACTCTCTTGACTTCTGTCTCTTATTCTTGCACCTTTGAGCCCATAAAGCAGCAAATTTAGGGCAGTGGCTTTCCACCCCTTGAGCATATGACCCACACTTTGTTTTCTAGAACCTATGCAGCCTGAGGCACATCATGCTATGCTGTCTTAGAAAAACAAAACTGAAAAATAAATCAAAAAAACAATCAAACCAAACAAACAAGACCACCAACAATTTGCTTTTGAATGTTCAGTTTGTGAGCCAGGAAAAATATTAAGAATGTGCATAAATGTTTGAATGAATCAATGCACTCATCTCTGTTTTTCTCAGAGACAGAGTGCAGCCATCACCTTCCATAGCTAAAAATAGTGTCAGTAGGCAGCTCAGAATGATGCAAATCACCTTCTTAGGTTTTATTTAATATCTCCTGAGTGAAGGACAATTCATTCCTTTGAGATGGTACAGAAAATTAGTGGAATTATACCAGCAGAGAGCAGATAAAAATTCAAGAAAATTACAAAGGATTAAGTATCATTACTTTGGAAGAAAGCCACTTGAATGACTTTTTCCTCCAGCCTTTCTTACCCCTACAATTTTAAAGACATGAAAAAAGTTCTCCTGGTCATTGACCATAAAACCTTTAGCCCCATGTTTCAGGGTAACTTCTGTTTCTTCTTCAAAGCAGTGATTACTGTAAAAATTCTGTGTGTTTGATTATACCCAAGGTCAGCAGCAAAGTCTAAAAAAGCTGTCAACATACTAATAAAATCCCCAAACCTTGCTTTCTCCTTTGTAATCCCCAAGGGCTCATCTCCACATCCAGTCAGCAAGATAATTGAATATCATGGGTGAAGGAACACAGTCCTGCCAAGCTTCTGCACTGACCTTGAACTCTTTGGCCAGCTCACCACGTACAACGCCTCTTTGTGTAAGTCCCTGAGGAATAAACTCTGAGTAAGCAGATCAATTTCCAGCCATCTTTCTCAAGAATTGCATAGAAAGATTCAACAATCTGAGTTATACATGGCAACAAAACTGGCCCAAAACAATAAGAGTTTGAAGTCAATTTTGATGTTAAGTTTGTTGAATCTGAAGTATGTCATTGTCTAATGCCTGGACCTGAATCGTAGTAAGTATATATGATTATATATATTTATTGTTTTTCTTTATTTTTTTTAAGATAGTACAATAGATGCATACCTCAGGCAATATGTTTTTCTGTGACCTAGTTCTCAGATTTTCTTTATACTTCCATGAAAGTGTTATGGCCTACAGAGTAAACATCATTATGCTTTCATCCACTTTACTCTGCCAAAATGGTGACCAATATAACTATTATGGCCTCATTTATTAAGCAAGATAACACACAAGGTAGTTCATCATCCAGGAAGAAATTAGTAGCCAGCTGTTTTCACATGACTGTGCATAGTGATGAGTCTACAGCTGTGGGTCAAGCAAGCTAACTCAAGGCAGGCTGAGGAACGTGGCGCTCACTGTCTCACACTGAGTGCTCCTGAGACACCCTCTACAAAGTCAAGAACCAAAGGGTCGATTTTCTGTGGAGAAAACAATGCAAGCAGTGCTTTTTTATTTCTTTTTAATGGGGAATTGCATTATTTCATACCATCAAGATGCACAAGATTGTCGGTTGTCATTTGCTTCTGTTTGGGTTCCTCCCAGGACAGGGCAACAGTAAGGACTAGTAATCACGAGAACAGAAGCCTTATTATTTTTCATAACACAACAGTCAGAGTTAGAAAGGCAAGAGGCACTTTTAAGATACCCAGGCATAATCTGTGTGCTCCCCTTGAAAGCAAAATTTGTAATTAAAGCTGGCATTTCTGAGCAGCCTGCTAGTGCTGGTCATCTTGCTAACAAACAAAGGGGACATGCTTTGTGACACTGGCACACGATCCGTGGGGAAGAGACGGTGCCGCTCTTGCAGGAGGCACACACGGGGGATGTGTGGATCTGAGATGGCCTAGAGGGAACCCAGCTGAAAGATGTTTGGGAAACAAAATGGCTATGTAGTCACACTAGAGAAATAGAAGATGAAGCAAGGGATTTAAGATCACTGCTTTGCTTTCCCAAAAGCTTTTCCTGTCACTTTGCCTTCCTTCCTTCCATTTCTTTCTATATAATGCAGAAGAGCTAATTTTTAATTTCTTTTTTTTCTTTTTTTTTTCCTTTTTTTTTTTTTTTAGTATTCTGAAAGTGATAACTTGGAAAGCAAGATAACTAAGGAGTGACAGGTTTGAATATTCAGAGCAAAACCTCTGCATGGGAGATAGAAAATAATTTGGTTCTCCAAAACCCTGTAATAAAGAATTAAGTAGTAAAATGCATCTGATTGTTATGCAGGTCATTTTCTCAGATAGAAGGATGGAGTGAAACCAGCTCACTTTTCTTTTTTCTTTTTTTTTCTTTTTTTTTAATTTAAATTGGTTTTAAGTAGCATGGATATTATGGCTTTGGAGATCACAGACATATTTCAGGTCTCACATTTTTATTACTCACAGTGGGCTGTATGAAAAAGGACCTTGGGTAATCCAGTCACGTAAATTATTTCATGTTTTATTGAAAACCTCACCATCACCAGGAAAAGATCTTAAAACAGTCAAAGGCATATACCATACAGAATCAAATTTATATACAGTTAATTGCTTTGAAGAAGGAAGAACAAGTCAAACCCACTGAGACTCAAAAGTGTGTTACCACTAAGTGTGTTAATCTGTTCCGCTTGGTTTCACAACATGGGAAAGCGAATCAGCAGCCACAGTTCCTGTCCTCTTGGAGAGGCTTTTCAGAACAGATTATAGCACTGCACCTTGTTTCAAGCATTTGTCTGCAAATAAGCAAGAGGAAAGCAGCACTGCAATTAACAGGGGTCAGATAGGCTGAAGTGGGAATACCCCTGGTATAGGAAATGCTTGCTAGAGCAGTCTGGTGGCAGAATATAACATGCTAAAGCTCACTCACATCCATCTATCCCTTCTTATCTTCAAAGGGGAATAGAATAAAGGCAGCGTAGATGATGAGAAAATCCTTCTGTATTTGAAGAGAGATTTCTTCCAAGCATTTCTTAACCAAGGCCACGTAACTATTTTATGCAAAGTTAAAAAACAGATGAAGGAAACAGAGAGAAGACATTTCATAGTATGGAGCATTTACTTGGGAACAGATGATAGGGCAAAGACAAGGATGAGTTTCTTCTGTCTTCTGTGAGATCCCTGAATTGTTACTGTGACTCAGGAATGATGGATAAGGTGGCAAACAAAAGCATTGATGATGAGTGTCAGACTTGAAGGTAATCAGATCCCCTTTAAGAGCTTTCCCCAAAATTTCATTTTTGCACCACCATGTTTCAGGAGGCAAATCAAATCCCTAAACAGAAGAAAAGGGAAGATGCAGCATTTTGAAAGGGATGACATACAGCAAACCCGGGGAAGATAAACAGCAGAAAAACACAGGAGGAAAGAAAAAAAAATCAGTGTTCAGATCTTAATACAGATAATATTCCTGTGACAAGTACTTCTGAAAAAGAATCAGTTTAGATCCAGCCAGGAGAAATGCTCAGACAAATGTTCATCTGCTGTTCCACCTGGTGAGCAGAAACAGGGAGCCAGCTCCCCCAGCAGCCAGGAGCACTGCCAGGCAGAGAAGGTAGAAATCACAGGGCCCCAGAGAGCAAACTCCTGCCTCTGTGCTTGCTCATAACCTATTAATCTGACAAAGAGTCTGATTTAAACCCAACTCTGCTGAGTGCAATCCTCCACGGGTCCACTGGCATAAGGAGCCAGAGACAACTATAGCTGTAGCATGTCATAGTATAAATTGCTAGAAGCTGTAATAAATAACAAAATCGGGAAATACAAATAAATTTAATGATGAGGAATTAACAGCTTTCCTAAAGACAAGCAGTGTCACAAAGATGTGCTGCTCTTTACTTTTAAAGAGTCAGCATGCATCAAGAAATTTCAGTGATTTTATACATCTACAATTTGAAAAAAGTTCTCAACACTGAGAATTCTGCTGCAAATAAGGGACAAAACCCCTACACAGACAAGTGCAAGTTGTTATTCTGGGCTTCTGAACAAGGCTGAGCATGATTATACACTCAATTCTCATGCTGTCAAAGGGCTGATGCATTTTGTCCAACTTGCTTTTCTTAGTTATTACCATTTCCCTAGAAAACCACATCCCTGAGGGACGAACCCATGTGAAGCAGTGGTGTACTAGAGAACCAAAACCCTAAAGCTGCCTACATTAGCACACCACATTCTGTAGCTGATCTCCAATTTAATTTTAAAAAAAAAATCTCACCCAGTGTTACATCTCCTCTTGCCCCTGAAAGGCTCGTTTCACCATTTATTAATGTTCTTTCAAAAAGTTTTTCTGGCAGATCATCTTCCTGCTCTCTATGATAAAACTTGTTGTGCTAATTTCTCTTCCCCAATGATGTTTATTCCCTCAAATATTTGCAGAACATTGCCAAGTCACCTTGCAATCACTGCTTGGAGCATTCCTATCTCATCTGCAGCCCTTCTGCACACAACCAGCCAGCTCTTCCAGCCTCCTTTATCATTTGTCTAGCTCATCTTGTCAGTTAGTTTCTCTGACCTCTCACTTTGTTTAGTAATTTTTCAGCACACCCCTGTGAGGGAAGCACAAGTTAGCAGCCTCACTTTGTTTTAGTAATTTTTCAGCACACCCCTGTGAGGGAAGCACAAGTTAGCAGCCTCCCTGCATCCCTCCCCACACTGCAGTCACTGTGGGACCAGGGAGGAGGTGATTCCCTTGGTGCCACACGAAGGGCAGCTCCTGCCCGTGCAAGGCACCTCCTTCCAAGGGAATTCGATGGAGCTCTACAGCACTGGGCAGCCCTTCACCTGTGCTCACATCCAGGTGATGTGAGCCATGCCACTTCAGAGCCTGAGTGTGGCCATGGCAGGTTACAATTCCTCCCAAAGCACTTCTCCCTGTGGGGACACAGAACCCACAGCACGGTCCCAGCTGCTCCCCTGGGCTGTGGACACTGGGCCAGGATGGGACATTCCCTTTATGGCTTGGCTTCCTGTGCTCCTTCTGCTGTGTTGGGAGAGGTTATTGCACATCCCCACACACGCTTTTTTCCTTAACAAAGGTATTATTTATGGCTGAGTGGAAGATAATGGAGTTTTCTCTCTGTGTGCATATGGCATACCCACTGCAGTGATTTTCCATTTCATTCATATGCTCTGTAGCTTCCTTCCTAGTGCTGCAAGAAAATAAAACACATCTGTATTGATAGATACAGATATATCTGGGTTTTTGACAGACCTGGATGTTGCTGGCCTATGTAAGATTACATTCATCTCAATTTATCAGAGTAGTGGTTACACATGCGTAGTGAGGAACTCTATTATCCTGTCTTTAATTTACTCTCAAGGAGTTCATCTCTCACAAAATCCATATCAGAGCCCCCTTGCTCAATTATTTTAGCCAGGGAGGGGAGAGGTCTTTATCTGATCTGATAATGGAGCTATTTGGCTCAGCCCAGCCATTAATCCATCTGACAGCTTTCCTATGAAAAAGCAGAATTTTCATCCTACACTCCAATTTATTTCATCATCTGCACTTTCCTTCTCCAACCCTGGTTGGTGGTAATAATGAGAACTGTCCAGAAAAATATATAAATATGGCACATGTGTATAAATATAGATAAAGCAGGTGGCACAGGTGTGAGAAGAAGTGAATTCTGCCTTTACAAGAATTTTTAGCTAAAGCATTTATTTGCCTTATGGAAACTTAAACCAGCCACCATAATTGAAAATATCCCAACACAAATTCCTGTTTTTCTCAATAAACAAGCTCTTTATTTTGTTGTGTGTGAAGGGATTTTTTCCTTGGAGGGTAGGGGAATTGATTTTGTTTTATTCTGGTTTTGCGTAAGTCCCTATCACAGCAGTTCTCTGGTCTGAATGAAAAATGCTGTATTGTAATTCCAAAGTAAGATTTACTCATTGTGGTGACACTCCAGGTATCATAGAGCAAATCTGGAAAAGAGACAAGCCTGCAATGTGGGTGTTGAGCTCTCCTGTCTGACCCGCTCCTCTGCAATTATCCTTAGCTGACAGCATCTGACAAGGCTTACAGTTGGACAAGCAGAAATCTCAGTGAAGAAAGGGTTTTCTTGGTTTGTTTTGTTGTTTTTTTTTTAAATAAGAAAACCTGATATATAAGGCAGCTGCCAAAAGAATTTACATTTTATCCAGTATTATTAATATTTATATAGTATTTTTATTTTAAAATGTCAAACTAATGAAACATTTAGCCAAAATATATTTTAAATAGAAATAATGTTTTTTAATTAATTCCAAATTCTCTGTTTCTTTTCAAAACTTTGGAAGCAGAAAATAATGTTTTTCAGGTTCAAAAGAGCATCTCATTTCCAAAGTTAGAAGAATTCTACTAGTTCTACTAATGAACATAGACAACAATCAGTCACTCAGGCAGTCTCACCTACTGCCACTTGGTTCCCTGTTCTTACAGGTGGCAGTTCAGAAACATTTCAAATGAGGTCAGGAGAGGAAAAGAGAAAAGGATTTTCCTATAATGACGTGCTGAGCAAAAGACAAATCAGAGTTTGTACTTTTCCTGCTTCTTTATCTACGTTTTATCCAAATTCAACTAAAGATAATTTCCATTAATGCAATTTAACTCTTGTATTTTCATTAGCCTACTTCAATTTCTTAGTTGAAGAATAAAGTATGAAAATGGAAAACATCTCAGCCATGCTGGAGCATCATCCCTAGGTTTTTAGGAGTCCTCTATTTTCTGGTTTTGGTTTCTAGTTTTTTGGTCGTGCTGTAACTCCAGATGATGAGACCTCACTGTGCAGTAGGTGAGTAAATGGCATAAGCCAAACCAACCATACTTTGAGACACCTGAGTGGCCATGCCTGAATATTGAAATAAACCAACCCTTTCCACCTCCTGCCAAGCACCACTGGCACATTCCCACTTCCACTGTCAATACAGGTCCCTAGGGGAGAAGTGGCTCAGGATACAAGGTCAGAAACAGAAATACAACTCTGAACTGCCAGACTTCCCAAATAGCCTGAACATTCTGCCACTGATGACTATGGTTTAGCCATTTCATGTTTTCCAAGCCTTTTTATTTTCGAGGCATCCTCTTCTACTTTCTGCCAGTTCCATAACAAAACTAAAAGTATCATGGATGGATTTTTTTTAAGATTCTCAACAACGATGTTTGTCTGCTCCCCACCCCACTCTCAGCCATAGAACTGACAGTCTCTCAAGTCCTGCTGTGACTGAGCTGCCCAGAAAGTTTGCCATGCAATTTATATTTCTTCCTATGCAGAACTTAGTCTCTACAGGTCTAGCAATGAGGATGGACTTCTGTTTTATTAGAGGGGCTATATATCAATTTATCAGCAATTTCATAAAGGCAAACATTAATGAAGATGAAAAATAAAGATACATTTTCAATAATGTCTCCTAGGCCTAGCAAACATTCACAGCAAATTCTGGTCCCTTTCAGGTTCATCTGCCCATGTCTCTCAAATATGATGTTTCTTCTGTACCTCTAACTGGGAAAAGGAACAATTGATGATGTTCAAAAAAGAGGGACTTCATTTGTTTATTTCTACAAACACTGCCTAAGTGCATTTCAAACTGAAGGCAGCTCATGGAAATCATTGGTGGCATAAAAATTGAACTAAAAGGATTTACATGGCCTGGATAAATTTTAAACTACTTTAAACATTTCCCTGAAGTAAATTTTCTTCCTTCCACAGAGCCGTACTAAAAGAAGGAGACATGAAAAAACAATTTAATTAACCATTCCAAGGAGCTTCCAGGACAAATTCTTAACTAGCTCTGAGATTTCCTACTTATAACTCAACCCTCTATCTGAATAAGCTTCTTTGGGTAAACATGTTTACATTTATGTAAAATCTTTGAAAATCAAATGATGAAAATTTGCCTTAGCAGTTCCTTTACAGCAGGACATGCCTCTTACAGTACCTGTTTGTTTCTTCTTGGCTTTGACAGGATGTGTTTTCCAAGAACTGAGCCTTGCACATCACCCTGCTCAGCAAAATGGGTGACTAGTAGCACCACTGGATCATGAAAAGGAGTGCAATGAAGATTTCTGTGGAAGAGTCACACTGGCAGTGACTGATACAGCCAGAAGGGTGACATCACTGCCTGCAGCTCTCACAGTCCTGGCTCTGGCAAGGGCTGCGTGGGCTGTCCCTCTACAACAGGCATTTTATTACATTATTTAATTTATATTACAGCAGCATTCATTTGTTTGGGTTTTTTCCATGGTCTCCCAACAGCTCCACAGTCCTGAGGGAATAAAAACAAACAACAAAACCCTAACTACATAAATTCCAAACTATTTTCAAGGCAAATATTTGAAAAGCAATTCAGATGTTCAGATACATAAGTCTGTATGCAAATGAGTTATAAACATTAATGGACTTTAAATGTGCTACTTATTTATAAAACACTTCCTCTTGACATAGTTACTGCTTGCCTTCATCACTTTGTTCATCAGGCACTATGCCCTGCAACAAACATACTTTTTTATACACTTAGCTCAAATCAAAGATAGCACTATCTGTTATCTAAAGAGATTGTATGGCAAGCAGATATTGCAACTAATGGTCCATAACAGATTTTGTCTTTAATCACTAAAGTATATCCCTGGTTTACAGAAGAAAAACTAACAAAGTGGTGAAGACTGTGCTGGTGCCAAAACTTGGAAACAATTTCCTTTAAAAATCGCAACCACCCTCAAGGGGACTTTCCAGTAGTTACCTCATTTTTGAGCCTCTGTATCACTCATTCTTCCTTTTTGCTTCCCCCCTCACACTGTCTTCCCTTCCCACACCACACATCATCAAATTTACAACATGAAAACCATTTAAGATACCAAATTATTGCTGAAGGTGAACAGGACATGAAAGTCAAGTACCATGCACTGCCTGCCTTTTGGGATTCCTCACGTATCACATTCTGCATTTTACTCATCGAAATGTCATGCTCAGAAAGTTACACAGACTGGAGAACAGGGGAAACAGAAAGGAGAGGGGAAGAAAAAGCTTGACCCTTGGGCTATTGTTCATGTTTGCCTATAAAAAAACTGGAAAAAGATTCCCGATTCTGACAGCAATCACAGCCATCTCAACAGTGTCTAACGCATGAATAATGTGTTGTCAGCTCAAAAAACAGCCCAAACCTGCTTGTCTCTGAAGGCCATTTCACAGCTGGTGTATATATCTGACATGAGGGAAAGAGAGATTGCATCATCTCAGATATATGACACTCACTGGAAATGCAGCTGCTTGCTGGAGTGACTTCCATGATAAACATGTCACTTCTGCAGAAAATTGATGGCAGCCAGAATTGTCATTTCTCTAATTCATTTTTCCCAGTCACTTTGTCCTCCTGGTTCCAACGTGCCTTGTAGACTGAGATTCGACACATCTATTGATTTCCTTAGTGCATAAAGGTAAAAATATTTTTACATTTTCCAACTGAACTGGGTCCAAAACACCTTAGTACTTTGATTTCTTCTGTTTCAACAAAATGAATTGAAGTTGAGGAAAGAAAGATGTAAACTTTAGAGGAAAAAACCCTGATTTTTATCAAATAAAGTACTTTTGAGAATAGTAAGTCTTGTTAACATGCAGTTTAATACTACTTGGTTATAGCAGTATTTTGTTTGTTTTTTGCCTTTAAACAGAAACAAAACCCAGTCTGTGCACACAGATTTCTCTTCAGATGCTTGGGAGAAATTAAAGTTTCTAACTGTGCCCAAATATAATCCTCATAGCAGTATTTCAATCTTTACAAAATGAAGGGATTTTTTTCACGGGTTATAGATCATTTGGGTAGTACAGCTCATTATTCTGGGCTATGAACATGTCAGAATATCTCCTTTGATTGCTTTCATATGGGGTGATACTCTGATCCTACCAGGGTAATGCATCTCCTTACAGATTTCTGTCTTTTCACTGGTCACCCCTGGTAACTACCCAATATATCTGATTGATTCAAGGTTGGTATTTAGAAAGAGAAAAAAAAAAAAAAAACAAAAAAAAACCCCGCTCACAAAATCAAAACAACACAAAAAAACAACAAAAAACCCCACAAAAACAAAATAAAACACACATATACACAGCTTTGTCCTTTTTTTGTGCTCGTCTGCTAGATCAGTGGAGCTTTGCTGCTCTGTTTGCAACATTGCTGACACTTCTGTGGCACAAAACACATTTTGCAGAACCCCACTTTTGTGCTTCTGGCATCCCTGCAGGAGAAGGCAGCAGCACAGAGAGGGGGAGAGGGGAGAGGAGAGGAGAGGGAGAGGGAGAGGGGGAGGGGGGAGGGGAGGGGAGGGGGAGGGGGGAGAGGGGGAGGGAGAGGAAGAGAGGAAGG
>NC_031775.1:6266962-6335602 GCF_001522545.3 Parus major | reverse complement strand
GGAGAGGGAGAGGGAGAGGGAGAGGGAGAGGGAGAGGGAGAGGGAGAGGAGAGCTGCTGTCTCCTCCCAAGCCCAAGCCTGTCCTTGTGGCACTCTGTCCTAGCCATAGCAGCAGCGTGGGGAGGGAGCAGGGACAGACTGCAGACCCATGAGCTCTGTAAGTCTCCACAGGCTGAGGAGAAGTGCAGAGTAGCAGCTCTGCCCACAGAGGTGCCTTGTCAAGTCAGATCAGTGCAGGGCTCTGGGCTGGGCCCCCACCACTTGTGTAAAACACTGTCCATAAGACTCAGAGCAAGGGCTGGGTTTGGAGAGCTCACCACAGGTCCAGCTCCTCCAGTACCGTGGGGGGAAGAGGCGTAGTGCATCCTTCTGGTGGCTCCCCAGCTTTCCCCAAGTCATTCCAGAGTGAGACCCTCCTCTGCTGCATGCTAATGGGGAAAGCACTGGATATAAATTGCCGATGTGACACAAAGGATGACCTTTTCACTCTTTTCTTCACACTTTTCTTCCTGTGTTTGCCCCTGAGTTCGAGTCCTGCTTTCCTTTCCATGACAGTTCCATCTGTCAAACCTGTCACATCTTGCATTCATTCACACGAGATGCAAAAGCTAAAGCAGGTGCTACAGATGCTTCCTTGATTAGTGCAATGTGTTGATATTGTTGATATTTCACAAAGGAAAGAGAGAGAAGATATAAAGAGAAAGGGAGAACAGTGGCAGCATTAGATGAGATAAACAGCTTTAGAGTGCCTTGTTCTGCTGTGATGGCTTCCATCAGACATGCCCAGCAAGGTAAAAGAGGCATTTTCTCAAACAGATGGTCTGGAAGTCTTTAGAGCATTACAGCTCAGAGTAGCAGCATAGCTCACTGCCGCACGCTGGGGAGGAACTGTGCCATGAAGGAGACACACTCAATTTACCTGCCTGCCTTAACAGCATCTGAATGCCTGCTCTGCCGAGGTGTTAAACTGCACCTTAGTGAAAGGCAGCTGCTAGGGGGACACAGCTGAGGTATGGACAAGAAATAAAAGCCTTTTGTTAAGGCAATGAATTTGCTATCTGAGGACAGAGGAACAAACCATGTAATCTCTGTGACAAGGTTTATGCTACAGAGCAGCTTGTGGATAGCGTGACATTAGATCCAGCCACCTTCTCTTCCTAAAAATATGATGGAGGCACCCAGGACATGATGGAAATTCACCTTGCAGAAAACTGGCTACATCCAAAGCTCTGCAAATCGTATATTGGTTGTGTGCTGCTGCCATACAGAGCCAGGCTGCCAGGCACTCGTGGGTACATATATTGCATTCACTGGAGAGATGCCTTTAGTCAGCACAGGAGACTCATTTCCAGCTGTCTAGACAGACAGTAACTCTCAATTTGCAGCTTGCAGTAGGTCTGTCTGCTCTGCAAATGATGGAATAAATACAACCCACGTTTCTGTTCTCTGTATGTAAAATTAAGAAAAATTAAAACATTATCTTTGCCTTTCTCTTTCTTGTCTATGAAACTTGTAGTGCTTTAGAAAAAAAAAAAAGTCTCATCAAAATAGGTTTTTATCATCAATGGCCAACTGGACTCCAGACCCTTTATCTGGAAGCAGAAATCAGTGCCTCAGCTGGATATGATTTGGGTTGGTGCAGAGCATCTTGAGACGGCAGATCTCCTGCACTAGTGAGTCTCTGACACCCTCAGCAGGCTTTGCTATCCAAAGATTTATTTTGCATAAAGGAAAGGCTATACCTCCATACCAATGCATCAAAAATGAGCCTTCAAATCAGGTTCACCCTGGGCCATGAAAATAGAAAAATATTTTCTCTAAAATTTGCCTAAATTGGCATGTCCTTTTCCAGCTGCTGTCCCCTACTTGAGTGGAGCTGGCAGATTTATGCATTCAGTATGTATTTGCTTAAACTACTTCTAACTAATGATAAGGAAAATATTAATTCATAAATAACCCTAGGCAGTGGCAGGCCTGAAATGTATACATTACTTACTTATATCTGTGTTCAGCAAGCTGAAAAATGACAGAGTGCCCCAGCAGCGCAACCAGGCAGAGCATAAAGCGTTCAGCTGAGCAAGAGGAGAGGCCACGCTGTGCTCCTTGCCCAGGCTGAGCTGGCAGGTCCTGGGTATATTCCTGTGGCAGATTAACCTGGCTGCATGAGCTGCCAGTGCCTGAGTCAGGTGGGACAGCCTCCAGCCACCCCTGGGAGCACAGGGCTGCCACAGGGAACCTGGCATCAGATGCTGCTGGGAGCTGTGTTTCACCCATCACCTCAGCTATATCCCCTGCTCTCCTGCTGCAAGAGACAGAATATCGTATTTTCCATGGGGAAGATATGCAGACA
Organism: Parus major; assembly: GCF_001522545.3. NCBI lineage: Eukaryota > Metazoa > Chordata > Aves > Passeriformes > Paridae > Parus > Parus major. The sequence goes on along the minus strand of NC_031775.1, from coordinate 6,333,252 downwards.
CTTTAATAGATTGATTTTTCTTATTCTTCCTTATGAAGGTAAATCCCAGAGCTGCTGGGCTGGGCCACTTCCAAGTTTTGCTGTCAGGGATTTCCACAGAAAGAGCTGACAATGCAAATGGCTCCAGCAAAGGCTTTTTTTATGACCCTAGTGACCTTTTTATTTTGAGTAGATAGCAGCTTTTATCTCTTTGCACCATTTGGTTATCATATTTTTATATCACTGAGTGAAGCTCTGATACTGCTACCCAGGGAGAACAGGCATAAGAAATTCTTTCATATGGATCTGTAAAACACTTCCTTGCTGAGGCACAGCACCCCAGCTATCCCAGGCTCGGGCACTCACATTAAGCACTTCACTCTCACACTGCAGTGTCTCCTTTCAATCCATTACTGAATGAGTAGGGCACCTCTCCTGATACAAAAAAAAAATGTTACACTTCAGTTGTGTTTCAACCACCACAGATTAATACATCTGCTAACAAAAACACAGCCATACTGTCCATTTTCCTCTTAGTGAATCCATACTCATTTCAACTCCAGCCTGGCACAGGTGAGAGTCTGAGAAGAAAAGTTATCAACAATCCTTTTTCTTACCTTACTCCTATTCAAACTATTTCCTTAAAAGAGACCAGCCTAGCAATTATTAGAGTTCATAACCTCTTTCTTAATTACCTTAATAAAAATCAAAGCTCTGCAAAACACTGACCATGAATAAACTGCCTCATGTTTTCCAGAAACGTTTGCCTAATAATTAATGTTTTCAAAATGTGATTACATGTGAATAATAAAGAGAAATTTCCTTTGCATTTTTGTATTTTCACTATACAGTACATGGGCAAGCCTCCACTAATCAGATATTCCCTTCAGCAACAACGCAACCCATTATTTCTGAACTGTTGGTACTTTCATCCTGTAAGCTCTGGAGCAGTGTGACCAAGGAGACAATCAGCTTAAAGGTATTTGGATGCTAATGAACTATAGATGTGCTGTTCAATAAACTGAGAATGATAGTGCCTTTAACTCTACCTTCACTTACTCTGCAGAGAGCACTAGAGCTGGGGACGGCAAGGGGAAAAATAGAAACGTAGGACATAGTGTGCACCAATCTCTGGCATCAGTGCTTTGCATTTGTCTCTTCCAGGCAAAAGAACAGAATGCCTAGATCCAGGGTTTGGATCCTAAATGAATGGACTGGCATTTCTCTGAGGTAACAGCCTCCCATCAGTACCTCCAATTTCTATACAGCAGCACTAAACATATGTTCTCATGTACCCTAATCTCAGGATTACCCCGGCACAGGGATGGATAAACAAAGGAAAACTAAAGAAAAGGGTGTGTGGTGGCCAAAAAGCTGCTCAGGGCAGCAGAGGATTGCTGTGAGCCGGCTGTGGGTGCGAGGGGAGCCCTGCAGGCTCTGGCCCAGCTGCCATGGAACCAGACCGTGCAGAGACACACAGCGGAGCAAACTTGGAAATGAGAGATGTGTGTGGGAAAAAGTTGGCTAAAGACTAGTTCTTTATTTGAAAAGTCAGGCTCCACAGGTGAAAGAATAACATTCAGCTGTGAAAATTTTGCCAGAAATCTTCCAAGAGATATATATCTCGTAAGGTCACAGAAGGGCAGTGGGTAGCTCAAATTCAGTGGGAGGTAAATATTTAACAAAATCATGACAAGATTCGACTCATTATTTCAGCTTGGATTTTGAGACATGCTGTCTTTTACCATTATTCATGTATTTTTTTTTCCAGACAGATGCTGTCAGCACTGCAATTATTTATGCTGGTGCCAGCACTCAGCTCCTTGGCTTGCCCAGCACCCTAAAAAGACTGAGATTGTGGCAACTGTTATGCTGACCCATCACAAACAGGAAAAGGGGCAAAAGGCAGAGCCACACCACTTGACCAAGCTGCAAAATTTGCGAGTTTATCTTCTCATTCTCCCTGCCTGAGCGTGCCAGCTCAAAACTGCTGTAAGCAACCCTGTGAGCAAATGAAACATTTGCAATTCATCTCTGACAAACACAAACATCCTATTACACCAGTGGAATCAAACTTTAATTTCACATTCAGATAGCTTTTAAACCAGCCAGCTGGTAATGTGCTTTGATGAGTTATGGCTTCTTTTGAGAAGACCGATCTTCTGTCAATAGCATCGATTTAACAGTAATGGCTTTTTAAAATATCACCTCTTTCCAAACTAAGGGGCTGGGAATTTGTTTAGGTTGCAGGGTGCCAGGCAGATAATGTGAACTGCACCACCGCAGCTACAGGATTTGTATTGTTCCCTGTCTCTCTGACACCTGCGTTTACTAATTGATAAAGATTTGAGACCAAACCAAAGCGCTTGTCTCTCTCCAGTTCACCTAGCAGCTAATAAATGTTTCCAGGATTCCATCCTTTCATTACTGAATCAATTGAGGGGAAAATAGGTTTGCTCCTTGAGTCAAAACATCCCTGGAGAATCTGAGGTGTTGTTTGCATCTCCTTAAAGACTGCAGTCTCCTTGCATTTTTAAAAGAGGACTGTGAACACCTCTTAGAGAAACTTCCCCGGCTATTCATTTGCCTAAAAATAACAGTGTGAGATGTACAGAACGATTCTGAGAGAAAACAGGAGAAAACCACAGTTCAGCTAGATTTAGGGATGGAAATACCCTTCTAAAATTCAGTGGAGAAACACCACTTTTATGTAAGCTTGTATTTCTGGTAAAAAATATTCCAGAAAATTGCTTAAAATATCGTATTTCCCTATGACTAATGTTTGTTGATTTTTCTTCCAAAATCTCCAGTCATTTTTGTTTGTTTCTCTTTGAACAAGTATGTTTTCCTACAACCATACAGATGTAGCAACATTTTGAGGTAATTTATACTTGTTGCAGGTACCTGATTAATCTTAATGATTTAGGGTTTAACCCTTTTCTCTTTGTTTATCCTGTCACATATTACTAATCTAGAGACAATCCAGTGTCTTCCATTCACAGATAACATATTAGTACAATTCTATACTTAAATAGTGAATTCTCTAAAAACTAAAGTAGCTATTTACTCTGATCATTAAAAAAACCTCCAGAATTTGGAGTTTCACATCCAGGGAATAGAAAGCTGTTATTCTTCGGAATTGAGACTGAATGTTGTGTTATACCATTTGACCTGATCAGATTTCCTCCCATGACTTAGTCAGGACTTGTCACAGATGGGAATACATTCATACAGTTTACCAAAAAAGCAAATGAAAAAAGACTATTAAAGAAACCAAAAGCATGCAGCTGATGTTTTACATTCTTATTTTTTTCTAATTTTCAAACGATAAAGTTTTGGGATTGCTGCTTTCTTTGTGGATGTTTTAGCTCGTTAGCAAAAGAAATCACAGAGATTTCAGAAATAAAGGAAATAAGCAGGGGAAAGCATGCACATCGTAAAGCAAAACTTACGTCCCTCTGGACTTCTGAGGGGAGGAAAAACATAAAAGACAAGGATCCTGATGTCTGAAACAGGGAAACCAGAAGAAAAGTAAATGAATTTTGGTTTCACTGACCAGAACATGTACACAAGGTTGAAAAGGAAGAAGAAGAACTCAGGAGAAATACCAAGAGCCCTGGGAAACAAAGATGAAGCACATAACCAAGATCTGGCAGGCACCAGGAAGTAAATCAAGGGAAAATGTAAAAATGAGGGGGGTCCTGCTTTTGAATCAGATTTTTGGACACTGACAGAGATTTCCTCTGGCATGGAGTAGGAGAATTGCTAGGATCTTAATAAACAATTTTGAAGATACATAACCAAAATTTTCCCATTAAAATAATCTTCCTGGGGGTCTTTTGAGACTTCTGCTTTGAGCACTATTAAAGCTTGAGAACTCTGTTCCTCTTTTAAAGTCCTTCTCCCTGCTTCTCCTATCCATAAGGGAGTGGTGGGAAAGGTTTCTTAAAAATTAAGGAGGCAGGTAGAAACAGAGAACTTTTCCTATAGGATATTATAGCATTCATGCATTCCCATAAAGAACTTTTTCTTGATTGTTTCTCCTCCTAAACACAGCAGTGGAAAAAAGATTTCACCAGAGATTATAAATTAAACTCACTGTAGTGTTTGAGGAAGTCTTTAATGTTTGTGCAAGCTGGGTCTTCCAACAATGAGTAGCACAGGCAAGATCTGGACTGTTTTCCTCCAGCTCCCTGAATCTATCTTTACTGATCATGCTTGCCTCAGCCTGCTCTTTTTGGAACAGATCCAAAGCCTCTTCCAAACAGAAAGGTTCCCTAAGTCTAATTAGGTTTAGGAGGAAACTCCAGGCATTTCAGGCTTGCTTTGTGACATCCCCCTCTCCTCCCATCACTGCACTAGGAGATGCTTTGTTGCAACCATTGCTGTGCAATTAATGCCAGACTGGTTTTGTGATATACACTGGTAGGAAATGTAATGATGTACTCACCTCCTTTTCACTGGGGAATTCAGCCAGGACAACTTGTTTCCTAATGGATGTATGCCAAGGGCTGACAGAAGATGTGGATCAGAGTCAAGCATAAATTATTTCCATTGTTTGCTTAGCTACCCCAGAGGAATGAGAAATCACCAAGAGATAGCACTCTATCAAGCAGCCTAGCTGCAAAAGCCAGGACTGCACTTTAACAAGCCCTGCTCACAGGAGCTCGAGCTCTCAACAGCTGCTGCCACAAAAATATTGACACCAGCTCATAGAAAGGTCCCTAAAACTTCTGCAAGAGAGAGGAGACACTAAGTAGGCATTCAGAGAGAATTAGTCTTTCAGCACACAGGAAGCAGAAAGGAGCCTATGATCCAATCAATTTGGGCGAGCTCCCATTTGCCTGCTCCATTTCCTTTCCTGCCCTTGGAAATAAGGAACCTTTTTATAGATGAATACTAGCCAGCAACCCCCTGGCCCATTCTCTTGGACAACTGGGAAGTCATCAGCACCCACAGAACTTGATCCACCTCCCCCAAAAAGTCCTAATTACACCAGCCAGCCTGTTCCATGCTCAGATACGTGAGTAGAGGTAGCCCAGCTGCCAGAGACACCACTTTACTTCACTACTCCTTTGCTGACACTTTACAAAGCTTCCATAAATGAATGGTAGCTGTGTGTTTCCAGCTAGATTTTCCGAGTCTCCCACCAAAAATTCTTTCCCAAACATTTTCATTGTATTAACTGTTCTTTTTCAAAGTCCTGTACTAGATTGTTCTCTTCTTCTCTGCATTTTCATTTAAGGTTTCCAACACAGTAGCTTTGTATTGTATTCAGCACCACATGTGCTAGTATGGAAGCAGCTCTAAAGCTATTTAAATCCTAAATTCTAAGAGGAGGAGAATTGCCTCTGTTTCCCACAAAGCTGTTCAACCAAACAATTGGCTTTGCAGCCTTCAGAGAACAAGGAGACATGGCTGCAATACTTCAGTCTGGAAAGCTTGCTGGTGCAGAAGTGGCTTTTTCCCTAGTTAACCTTCACAGGGAGAGTCAAACTACCAAAAAAAAAAAAAAAAAGAGAATGAACCAAAAACCCAGGCCTGAGGGCTCCAGTTGTTATTAGTCATATCCATCTCACGCTGCTTTTCTATTCCCTTTCTCTAATAAAGCGCTACAATGCCTTCTGGCATGCCAGAGACCTCATGACTGTAGGGAAATCTATTTCCTTACTTCTTCCTGACAGAAAAGCCCTGTGTCCTGAGCAGAGATCCCCTCCCAGGCAGCAGAGCTACAAGACCCTGTTTTCCTCAGCCCCTCGAGAGGCCACAGAGCTGTGATTAGCACCCACGTGCACCAGAAAGGACTAATCACACCCTGAGGCAAGGAGGGTGAAGGGTCTTGGCACTCCTCTCGCACATGCCATTTGCTGTTATCCGAGTCCCCCAGAAATATCTTTCGCATGAGTATGGGTTTGTTTCAGGTTTTACACTACTCAGCACTGTGTCTGGCAAGTGAAAGTTCTTGTTTGCAGTAGCAAGCAATTAGCAGAGGCTGGGTCATTAGGTAAGGATTCTTGGCAGGGGTGTTTTTCCTGTGGTATACGTTTCACTCCTAAACTAACGAGACATCTGCCAGCAATTACAGCCAAAGCCAGGCAACCCATCTAGTGTATACAGACTAATGAAAAAAAGTAACTAAAAAGCTTTCAAGGGTGTCTAAAAGGCAAATCTCCATGAGAGGAGAGAATTGAACTGACAGGATGAAAGGTATTAATTGTGGGTACAGCCACCGTAGGTAACTTATTTCTACATATTTGCCCTCCAGTTTTGCGTCTGGGAGCTCCCAGAAGGAAGCTTAGGGGCGGAGTGGAGAAGATTCAGTGATAGCTTCACTGACAGCACATGGAGAGCCAGTCGTGTAAGACATTTTTCCAGGTACAACCAGCTTGTTTCTACATCTAGAGTATACTCCAAGCTCACACGTGACCTCAGATTTTCTCTCTCCTATGGTCTGGACAGTGTCCACACAGTGAGGAAAGAATATTTAAAAGTGTTAACTTGCCACTGATTCACTGGTAAGTGGAGGAGCTGGCATCAGGGGGGATGCTGATGTCAGGAAAGAGAGATGTCTCCTATAATTCAGAAGTAGTTTAGGCCAACAAAAAACACTGCTAATTTTCTCTAACAGAGAATTACAAGAGCAAAATTATAATCTGTGTGCATAAAGATCTCTTCTGATTCAACAAGGCAGCTCATGTTCTCCTGCTCCCTGTGCTGGCTTCAGAGCTGTAGGTAACTAGAGGAAACCCTACTCTGATGGCACGTGCCTGGAGAACGTTTTCACACACACAACAAAACCCATCCACATGCATATGTGTTTGAGCACAAAAGAATACACTTTTAACTAAAACAAGTTTTGAAAGGATATCAGAGCCCCGTTGTGCAGGAAGTGAAAAGATGCCATTGCTTAGGTTCCATTCCTTACGTATCTCTTCATTATGTCCTACCTAACCCTGTTGTTCCCATGTGAGAGATGGCTCCTAAAATGAGGGAAGAAACAAAGTATTGGGCAGAGCCATGCAGGCAGCCTTTGTGCAGCTCCAGTTGCCAGGGAGATGCTGTCCACTCTGTGTCCAAATCGGAACAGCTGTCTCATTTGCAAACTGACCTGCAGGCAACCACGAGCATGCTGTGGCCAGTGGTGAAAAAAATGAGCAAAAACAGGGAAAAAGAATTATGGGCACCAATAAAAATGCAAAAATAACTCAACCCCCCACCTTGTTGCTCAAATAAAATATTTGAGCTAGCAAGATACTTCTAATGTAAGCTAATGAAGGACATGGTTCCTTTTCATGGGTCTTTAAAAGTGCGCCTACCATAATTTCTACCTTGCACATAAAAAAATGCCCATCCAAAGACTGCTACTGCTCAGTGACTTTTTGGAGGAGATTTATTAAAAAGTTAAGTCAGTGTTTTGAGAGTGACCTTGTGCAACAAGCTGCTGGACCTGTGCAGATGCAAGACTGAATTCCTGCCCAGGAATTTGTCTGTGACAAAGGCAGGCAAGCCAGAGCTGCCACCAGCCCTGAGCTGCTCGCACAGGTTGTGGCTCCTCCTGCCTCTGTTCTCATAGGATCGCCTTTGCAAAGTCTGACAGGGACCAGCAAAGCTGACTGCTTCAGCTGGTGCTTAAGCTAAACATTGGTGTCAATGGGAAGAGTCCACCACATCTGGTTTGGGTTCAATATTTTATAAAGTGAAGTGATAAAGGGAGTTAAGAAACTGAATAAATCACTGTACACATGAAAGGCAGAATGTTTATCTACTAAAGTTTAGTTGTCCCTATTCATTTCAGGATTCACTGTAAGATGGAAATAGCACCTTATAAGCACTCCTAACAACATTTTAAAACTAATGCTCCTGTTTTTTATCTTTCAGTCAAACAAGTCAATGCACTTGCCCTTAAATCTCCTGCACCCATTGTCTGACAGACACGCAAGCCTGATTCATGCTGAGCGTCCTTCCTTCTTTGCCACCAATCAAATTAAAGCTCTTCTACCATTTCAGATATAAATATCTGCATGCATGGGCAAGATTTCAAAATAATGTGTGTGTTTCTGAACTTAGGATAACTAGGCATGCACAAAAACAAAGAGAAATAGTTTTTCTGAAAATGACACCACACCCTTCTCTGTATTGTTGATAATGTCTAAGTTAAATAGCTTTTTCATATGGCATCTTTAAAACCGCATTCAGAATTAGTCAGCTTGATTTCTTTTTGCCCCCAACAGGTAATATGTTCTGACTGCAGCGAAGGAGTTTGGGAGGGAGCCTGCCAATTTCAGTGAAGCTAACAGAGAAATTTCAAAGACTAAAGAGGACATTTTGTTCCAGCTTTCTCAGGTTCTATTAGGTGGATACTTTATGTGAGCACAGTCACACTAACTGCACAAGTGCACACAAAGCATACTGACAGCATGTGTTGGATGAGTTTCAGCATTACCACAAAGAAATATTTTGATGAATTCACTCATATGTTTGCATACTCAAAAAAATCAGAATTAATGTAATATAACATAGATATTATATATGTAAAATATGTAATTTTTCCAATTTTCCATCATTCCTAAACAGGATTTCACATTCTTTATTTCTCCAGGTTTCCTTTCAAATTATTCTTCAGAATTCCTTTATCATATACCACACTAAAACAAGAGTGATGCTTTCTGTACTACCCTACAACAAACAAATTGACTACATTTAACAGAAAGAAGTAACCATTTAAAAAATAACAAAAACAAAGGCACAACAGATTTGAATTTGAAGATCCTTAGGGTTTTGTTATATAATGAATAGCCTGAGGGGAGATGTTTTACAAATGATGGGAAAGTATCTTGACAGGTTCCTTTAAACCCAGATCCTGCTTTAAATTTATTTTTATCCATAACAATCTGAATTTTAAGGGTGAAAAGCCAAGCAATTTACTAGCAAGTATTCTACCTTTGTATGCTTGTTTAAACTCCCAAACTGTATTCTTATTGGTTTAGATGTTATAAAATATTACAAATATACTAAAGAGCCCAGTGCCTTGGGGGTTTTTGTTTTGGTTGGGCTTTCTGGGGGGTAGCTTTATTTTTTTTTAAGCACTCCTTTCCTTCACAAGGTCGCCAGTTCATCAGACTGAAACAACAAAGTGGATTATTAATACTATGTAATCCCAAAGAGTCAAAAAAAATCTCTTGACCCCTGAAACTCACTGGTTTGTGAATCTGCAACTCGGATGCATCTGACAAGAGCAGAAGCAGAGTGTAGGAGAGAGGAAAGGAGGCTGGCAAAATCATGACACAATCAGGCCTTTTCTGATGCTTTCTAGTACCAGAGCATCGTGATGGTCTCTGCATTAGGGCTTAGCTAGAAATTTACTGTCTGGAATGATGTTCCTGGCATCTCTCTTGGCCTTCTTTGTTGTTTTAATTTAATACTTTTGCTGCTTTCAATATTAGCCAAAGCACTTCAGTTACCTCTGAAAAGAAGGCAAAGCTTTATCCATGTGTACATTCTGCTTTCAAAAATACCTGCTGTCTCTCTGAAAAACATTTCCTCTCCCACCAAACAGTAAAAAGATTAATGATCTCCACAAATCTTGATTATTAATCAAGCAAAATGCTGTTTATAACTGCATAAGCCATTAGTAGTGTCCTAGAGTGGTTTGGGTTGGAACTACCACACAAAGGGCACCTGTCACTTACTATGTTTAGACTGTTTCTTTCTGGCCAAATACTATAAACATATATGTGTACCTTGAAGATATGGTGAGTCATTTCTGCCCTAAAAAAATTACTGCCAAAGAAAATAAGGGTACAAGAATCCAGAAAGGCAGCAGTACAGGATAACATGCTTAAGTCTATTTCTGGAAGTCTTGGCAAAAGTCAAGTTCAAATTGTTTCTCAAATGTACAGTTCCACGCCCCTGTGAACAACGAGATTAAAAGAAAAGAAACCTTTGGACCTGGACAAATGGGACTCAGCCATGCTGTAACTTTGAATTATGGCAGGATTTCACAAACTGTGTGAGGCCTTGGTTTCTCTTATCTCCTGTAACCTGCTTTCAGTGTTGAGCGAGCACAAATCAGCCTGAACTGTGGGCTGTAGATTCAAATAATAAAGAACATTCCTCATGTACTGATCACTGCACCACACGGTATGGCACTAAAGGAAGTCTTGCAGCATTTCTGTCTGTGTGGGCTGGACAATGGAGAATTGAGCTGCTGGGCAAGAATGGAAACCTCCTTGTTTCATGCCTTCCAGAATGTTTGACTGAGTGGCAGCAGCAGTTGTTCCCCTTAGTTGAACAGAATATAATAGAAGATATTAGATCCATTTAGACCCCAAAGGTGGTCTTGTTAATGTGCTGGACAGTGACCTGCAGTGTGACAGTGCAGGTACATGCCCCATTCAGCAGCGCTTTCTGCAGCACCAGGAACATCCAGCAGAAGCACAGCTCAGAGCAGAAGCTGTTTCAGTTGTTTCACAGTCCAATACATGCTGATATCTTCAACAGTTCTTCAAGAAAGCAGTGTCTTCCTTTTCATCTGAATTAGAAGAGAATCCAGAAAGGTCTGGATAGCAGAAGGTTTCTTTGGAAAAAAAGAGAATCTGAAACTAATGCTGCATATTCAGAAACTTCTTTGAAAATAATTCTCAGTAAATAGGAGACTGTCACTGCAGGTGATGGACACAGTAATTGTGTAGAGTACATCAAGTAATGACAACTCAAGACTGAAACTGACTGGCCCCTGGCCTTGTCTGGGTCACTTAAAGCTATTTCTCACTCACAAGTCTTTTGACCACCATTTGACAATTCCTGGCATGTCACACCTCCCTATCTAGAGCTGACAACACAACGCAGGGAGGATGCTTTTAAGGCTGTGAATTACAGACTTTGGAATTTTCCCATTTACAACTAGCAAGGTGTCACAGTAGAAAGCAAATAAAGCTTTTTGTTTGTTTGTTTTTTTGCCCATGTAGAGGAAGCAAAGGACAGCATTTCCTCTGGTGATATTTCAAACTGCTGTTTGATGAAGTTGTCAGATTGCACCAAGGAACCATTCTCTGCAAAGGCATGTTCTGGGGATTTCATCGCCTGCCTGTCACTCCACAGGACAGCATGTTCCCATGTGTTTAGGTTTCTGTACAAATCACTGGCTTATCTCAAAATGAATCCTCAGATTGGTAGATTGAGGAGGCAGAGGAAGCAAGAGTGCATCACCCCATGTATTCCATTAATCTCTACCACCCATGATGGGGAATATGCTGCTGTATTTTATTTGCCGTGGATCAGAACTATTTCTTGCTAAACCGATGACATTCTTCACAGGTCCTGTGCTTCAAAAAGCAAGGCAGAGGGGAGAGGGGTGTAGCATGAAGGGAGGCAATTTCTCTCTCATTTACTGGCAAATGCATGCAGTGTGTGTGTTTGCTGGATGAACTGTTCCTCAATGAACTGCTCTCCCTCTATGCTTAATGGCCTGTAGGGTTTCGGTGTGTTTTTGTTTTCACTCTTTTTAGATCTTGATTTGAGAAACTCTTCTTACATCAGTGCAAATCTAGGCTCTCTGGCTTACCAAACTGGTTGGTACTCCAGCACTCCCACTGTCTGCCTGGGCAGAGAAAAACAGACAAACTGGGGGCAGCCTTGTGCTAACACCAGCAATAATGCACATTATGGAGAGGAGGTGTGTGTTCCCAGGAGCAACCCCTGCTTGTGACCAACACACCTGTCTTGGTCCACTCTTCCTGTTTGATTCATTTCAGACACCAGCCCAAGGTAGTCCACACCTTCAGGACAATCAGACAGGGTGAGACACCAGATGAAAGGTACACATGCATCCCTGGCTACAAAGCTAAACCTTCCATTTAAAGAAATCAGTGAGTGCTATAAATAATGAAAAATAGACACAACTTCATTGCAAGTATCTTCTGAAAACACACATTTTTCAGGCCATTTGCTACTTTTCCCCCTTACCTTTGACCTTGTGACCAGAATGGGTCAAAGTCCTGAGATACCTGTTAAGATGAGGTGGTGGGAAGCTGCTGGCACACACACGGTGAGTTCAGTTGACAAAAACCATTAAATACGTGAGTGGGGATTTGCCTCTGAGGACATTTTAATACCTCAGTCACAACTCTATTCCCATCTAAATTTCCTTGGAGCTTTCATTTCATGCCAGAGACCAAGAAGGTCCATTTGCAGTGGCCTCCACACATGTTTTCTGTTTCTCTAGAGTCCAACTAGAAAAACTTCACCCATACCATCTCAACATTCTTCCAACAACAGCTTCTACAGATACACATTCATCTCCAGAAGGAAGGCAGGGTGACATTTTGGCTCTCCTGCTGCATGCTTAACTACTTTAATCCTTCAAAGCCACTTACATACTTAATACATTGAATTATAGCACTTGCCCTTCACAAGCAGCAAAGCACTGGAGGCAACCAGCACCAGCAATGGGCTGAGCACTCAGGAGTTCTGCCCTCCACCTCTGCACCCATGGTGTCCATCTGTCTTCCTGAGCATTCCCAGGATTGCTTGCAAAGGACACTTTCTCATCAAGATCAAGCAAAACCATGCTGTCACAGTAGCTGCGACAGTACACTAAGCTCTGCTGGCTGGAGACACAAATCTGTGTTTATTAAACAGGGAAAAGGACAACTTGGAGGAGAGAAAAGCTGTCAAGCACCTTGTAACTCACAGGAGAATGCCAATAACAGCACTGTAAACATGACTTGATTGTGCTCTCTGAATTGCTCATTATGGTGTTGAAGCTGTGACAAATTTCATATGAATGTGAATTTAAATATTACAATCTATTTAGCATCTAAAGAACCTTTCTTGGAAACCATTTTTTAGGAAAGGGTGCAGAACTGTGACAAAAATATTTGGGGGTAATTACACTACTTGTACTGATGTTTTCACCTCAGCAATGTGTAGGTTTACCCTTTCTATGTAACCAGGATATCCTTCTTCCTTTAAATAAATGTGGAGTTTTCCATAAACTGCAAACAGCAGCCACCCATTTGTTTGGAGGACAAATCCCCTGCCAACTAAATAATGCTATTACATTCAAATCCCCATATGGTGGACTGGAAATTTGTGGCTGGGAGACCAAACTGCTCTTTCTCCCCTTTCACATACCCAGCACACTTTTACATACAAGAATAAGAAATTCTTCATAGAATAGCTTGATCTGGCTTTCTTTAGCTATATTGTGTAGCAAAGGGCTTTTAGTCAGACTGACACTCAGAGCTGGAGTGGTTCCCAGATAAAACATAGCAAAGCAGGCTATGCTGGGATGTAGTATAAAGGATATATTTGTATACTATTAATGCTTTTTTTATGTATAGGCTCTTTCTCCTTCCCCCTTCAAGATCAATGATGGTGACTACTGTTCAGACTCTCCACAAATAGTACCAAAAATAAAACATATTACAATCATTTTAAGAGAAATTGTGGAGTGCAGGTAAGTGCTTCTGCAATTGTTTGATTTATCCTGTATCATTTCAGCCTGAATTTCTTGTTGGGAACAAATCTTTATTTCTTTCAAATTCTTGGCACACAGTGGCACAAATTCTCCTCACTTATTTCATGTGGATTATGGAACACCACTAATTGGGCTTGCCATCTCTTCAGTGACAGTTTTCTTTGGAACACCCTGCACAGCAGGGGTGTGGCATTACAGATATGAACAACTCATAGTAGCAATACTCCCCCTTCAGAATCTCTACATTTACACATTGTTAAAGCCACATCATCTTAAAATTGGCTATAATGAGAACAGGCTCTGAAATGATATGCAAGTTTGAAGAAGATAATTAATGTGTGAAATTTTGCCTTTTTTTTTTTCTCCCCTTGTGAAGAGGTGGTTTGAAGGGGAAAAATGAAGCTTTGAAAAATTGGAAAAAATTGTGAGCAAATTATTTTTATAATAATGTAACAGAGGTGCGTGCCAAGAAAAATGGCTTTTTGTCTTACCACATCCTCCTCACTCCCAATTTTAATTACCACAGTTTGGCACCTGATCCTGCACAGAGCCATATAAAAGCCACAGGCCAGCTCTTTCCAGACAGAGATAAAATAGAGGGAGGGAGGAATTAATTAAAACCTTTTCAAATCTTTTCAGTGAGTTTCCTTCTAAAGTCACTGTTCTGGTTTCTGCATAGTTAGTACAATGACATATGTTCATAAATAACAAATAGTTCCTGCCTTCTTCTATTGTCTTTTTCCACCCTCTGCAGAATCAAAACAAAACAGGCTTATAATTCTGGCATTATAAGCAAGCCAGTCAGGATCCAGAGCAAACAGGCAGCTGAGCATGCTTTTGATTCACAGCACACTGCAGAGCTTTTAAATGAGCTGGTTTATTCAATCTTGCAGGTCTCTGCTATCAGGGGCTGCTTACTGATTACATCTCAGGCCCAGAGTGGTGACACATACTTACCAAACCAAGCTAAAACAAACCAAACTAAAATTTGGTAATTGTAGTTACCAAAACCATAGTTTTGGGGTTTTTTTTAAATGGATGCAATCTTGTGGCTCTCCTCCCCTCTCAAAAGGAGTGTGTCACTTATTTCTGGGATCCTGAGGAGTAAGAAAGTTTCTTGTTCAGCTCATGACCCTTCCAGCAGGGGCTGTTCCTGCTGTGCATTGGACAGGTCTGACTGGACTGACCTCTCCTCGGTCCAGCACAAAGAAACAAGCAGCAAGGTGAGTGCCTGCTCTCTTTGGTCTGGTGACATTTAGCACTGCAAACACAGGCAGAGCCCTGGAGAGGCCACGGTGGGGACCTCTGCCTTGTGCACCAAACACCAGGCTCTTTGGCCAATGTCTAACACAGCAGAGAGGAAAGGATGGACTGCAGCAGAGCAGCAGCCTCCATGTGAGCAGCTGCAGTTCTCCAGCTAAACAGAGGTGATTCTGAGAAAAGCAGCACATTACATCCTCAGTGCAACGCTGGAGCATCCATGAGAAATGCTACAGTGTGCAACCCAGCATGTCAGGACAGGGATAAAGGACACATCCACTTCCAAGGTGTTTGTTTGCCATTTGAACAGACTGTCACCACACCTCTTCATGCCCCTGGCCCACAGTACCTGTGTCAGTGAGCCTGCCCACCTCAGGGGACAAAAGGCACGCTACAGAATGAGGGCCAAAATATGAGTCCAGAGATCAACATTTATTCATTACTGCTCATTTGCTGATTTTTCTTAGAGTATAGCATAGAGCACAGACTATTGTAAGATGGTTTTCCCCTGGCAAAAAATAATAAAATAAAAAGTCACAATTTAAGTTTCTTTTTGCAAGTTTAACCCCAAATGCTCAGGAGAATCTGTAGTTCCATTAAAATTAGTAATTTATTTCCTATCTTCTTTGTTGATACTGGGAAGCTTTAATGGAAACTTTAAAGGAATAATTTTTTTGCTTATCAAACTTCCATTCTCTTTATTAAAAATGATGGTGAACTTCTGTATGTGATTACTTCAGCTGAAACCTGAAGTAAATGCTGGCTGCATTTCCAAGACAGAAGCTTCCTGAGAACTGAGCAGAGCTATCAATGTCACAACTACATTGTTGGTACAGAGTTACAGGGATAATCCTGCAGCACCCACAGAACACACCAAGCCACAGATGCTCTCTGCATCAGAACTAATCAAAATTCAGACCTTCAGCTTCCCAGAAAATTCTAGCATTTTAAATGTGTTTGGGTTTCAACACAATGAAAATACACTAGCAAACTAGTACAT
This sequence comes from Parus major, assembly GCF_001522545.3. Classification (NCBI taxonomy): domain Eukaryota; kingdom Metazoa; phylum Chordata; class Aves; order Passeriformes; family Paridae; genus Parus; species Parus major. The sequence goes on along the minus strand of NC_031775.1, from coordinate 6,317,533 downwards.
ACAATCTCCAAATTATTCTGTTTGGATGTATTAAGCTGTCCAGCTTCAATACCATGAAAATATCGAGCCAGGAATTCAGCTTACATTACAGTATAAGAGAAAAATCCCTGATTTTTCAGTTAGGATGACAGAAAGGTTTTGCTTCAAAACAGGCCAGGCATGGAGAAACCTGAGTCGGCAACAAAGCTCTTGGCATCTGCCTTATCCACCTGAGCTCCTCTGAGCATGGTGCTACACCCAACAGGAGAGGCTGATTCCTCCAGGAGCAACACAGAACATTAAAAGTAAGACTCCTGATGAGAATCATGGTATTGATGCATTGGAAAACCTATGACATTTGACCAATCACTTCTTAAAGAGTCTTTTATTCATTTGGTAAGTCCTTCATAAAAATTGTGCTGGTGAAACCTGCCATGTAAACAAGAGTTTCACAAGAATTAATCAGTTTTTAGCTATCAGTCACTGAATATAAGAAAATTGCAGAAGTATGAAAGGCTTTTAGGGCTCCAAGAGATGCTGAGATTAGGTTTAGGTCCATCATTAACACAAGGAACCTAAATTGGATCCCAAATAAGAGCAGCAGGAAAGAGAACATGCTTTTCTCTAGGGTACCAGGTTCTCTCAGTGCGGAGGAACTCAAAGCAAGAGCTTTAAAAATTACTTAGAGAACACCAGGAATTTCCTAGAAGGCATTAGGAAGAGAGGTTTGCCACACAGCCACTATATAGAATTTGCAAGGGAAGATGATTTTCTCCACCCTTTTATCTCCCTACACAGCCTTTCAGTAGTTGTAGTTGTCAGTGATGAATGAACCCCAAAGGAGTAAAATAAATGTGAAGCCAAATTTGGTATTTTGCCAAGTCAGTCTGGATCAACAAAACAAAGCTGAGGTGCTCCAAGACAGTCAAGGAACAGTTTTGATTCCATAAAAATAATCACAATGCTTAGCAAGAGGAGAATGAAAATTGTCTGAGCATTTTGGATAAAGAAGCAAGGGTTTCTGTTAGCCATCAAAACTTTCCATCTATGGTGTTCACATTTGACCCTGCCTCAGGCTTCCTGGGCTCTCTAGCATAGCCCAGCTAAGGAAAGCTCTTCATTGTGACAGAGATTTCAATTAGTCAAATATCCACCAATAAACAAATAATGTGGCTGATACATAAATTCCAGTTGAACTGGAGAGGGTTTTCTTTGTTTTTATTTTATTTTTGTGTGTGACAATAGACACAAAGATAAAAGATATAGCCTGCTGGAAAGTTTATAAATTGAGCTTCACTATTTAAGTTAATTATATTATGGGGAAGGATATTATGTGTGGCACCAGAAGGACAATAGAAACAATAAGCACAAAAGTAGAATCTTCTTCTTCTGATAGAACACTTCCAAATTGGGGAGGGAGGGAGGGAATGTGGATCAATACAGAGAACAAGCCCTGGCTGCTGGCAGAATATGTTTTACTGCTGACAAAATTGTGTTTCCACCAAGACACCCAGCAGATTTTGAAAGAGAACATGAACTCTCTGCCAATCTGGCAAGAGCCCACAGCCAAATTTGAAGCCTCTGATGCAGAATAAGCAGGATCTAATAAGCCAGTGCTGCTGTTCAAGCTCTCTGCACATGCTTGAAAAGGAACCTCTAGAAAAGGGAGACAGAAGAGGAAGAAACTGAGGAGTAATGTGGAAAAGTTCCTTAAAAACAACCACATCTAGCCATGGTTCTCCAGAGGACATGGCTTGTTTGCAGCACAAACACCATATACCTGCATGGATGTTACCACTTCCCACATGATATTCAAGTATGCAGCCAGGCAAAGTTCCCAAGCTCTGCTGTGATGGAGATATGCGAAATCAAACGTTTAAAGTTCACTCAAAGTCGTGAATCCAGGAAAAAAGGGGAAGAGAAAGCTGCAGGAAGCCAATGCTCCCTCTAATGAATGAGAGGACGAGAGCAGGGTGAATTTGATTTTACACCTTGCCCCTAACACTCCCAACCAGTTAAACTAACTACAAGCAGGAAAAAGACACCGTCAAAGCAGAATGTCACCTTGAACCCCAAATAATCCTTTAAAGTTATTTCTACAAGACTTAGCTAAATATTGCTGGAAAAAGTGCTAGGTAAAGTGACAGGGACCATTCATCACTAGACTGCAGCACTGGCAACATCAGAGCTCTGTTGCCATAAAAATGCACTAGAATTTTCTAACAAGACTGGGAGAAGCAGAAAATCCAAATATATTTGGAATCCTCCTTGCTTTACAGACCAGAGAAAATATTTGTTTTTTTAAGAAATCACACCTCATTCCTTACTGTTTCGAATCAAATCTGTTGTTCATCTTCTTTGGGTTTTTTTTAACTTAATGATTATACATACAAAAGGGAAAAATCTCCTTTAGTGAGTCCAAAGCAGTAAAACACTTGCAAATGGACAGACTTGGACTGACTTCAAGAGAGCTTCACCCGGTTTTATCAGCACGATATTTTAGTCCTCTCTTTTAACTGTTACTAGTGTATTAGTGTATACGGTGTATATAGAGTATACATTGAGCATAACAAAACATATAAATAACTTCTAAATTGTCAGTTATCTCAGATTTCTCTTTTAATTAACAGGATTTATTCCCATTCCCAGTTCTAAAAAAGCAGCAGATTTTAGGCTGCAATTATTTTGTTTAGTCAAATGTGGGTACATGCAATATTGTAAGGTGCCTTCTGGATTGACCACTGAGCCATGGTCAGGGAAATCCTGTTTCTTTTGAAGTTAAAATTGTGTGTCAGGTGGAAAAAATAAAATTAAAACCCTATTTATTATTGGAATGCACATGATAAAAATCAGAAACTGCATAAATCTGTTAGGGAGTGGGGAACTGTTGATTGTTTGCCCCTTGTTAGGTGTTGCCTCATATGAGGAACTTGATGGAGGTGATTCTTAACTGCATTTGGTAGTCTTCTCAATATTTATATCTATATCCAAAGATACATGCCAAAGCACAATTCCTTCTAAGCTATGACCAGGAATTTTACCAATACCTAACAGATATTGGCAATGAAAACTGTGTGTATCTTATGTGAAAAGAGTTCCCATCAATACCATGACATTTGATCTCAGTCAGCACCAATGAAACAGAAAAATTTGATCTAAAATGTACAAAAGCTGTGGTTTGCTTCATGCTGGCTCCCATGTTTGGAATTTGAAAAACCCACTTCCTTATGTTGGGAAGAGACAGTTTATTGCTCATGCTTTACCCCAGCATTTACACAAGGTACCTAAAGTATTGAAACTGTGTACAAGCACCAGTCCATGTTTTCATGCTTACATAATAGCCTGGGCAAATTCACAGTGATAACTTGAAAAAACAACTGTCTAATATGCATGCAGCTGAATGGAGATGCAACCTGCAGCTAAAATAATCTTGTCTCTCTATCTGAATACTGACAGGATAGGACAGAAAAGTGCTGAAGAGCTGAGGAAGCTGTTGTGTATCACACTTGTGAATTCATTTGGACAAAGTTCCATTTATTCCAGATGAAAGATTTAATCCTGTGTTCTTGAGCTATCTTTACCATAGAAGAGCTGTAGGCCTGGAGCTTTATGATGGAAAAGACCTACCTTAAGCATAGATTGGCCTATTGTTACCAGTTAGTGTCCATTAGTGATTTGTTTGGCTGGGAAAGAAAGAAGGCTGGGCCTGGAGATAATGCCCCAACACCTGAACTGATGACTACAGTGACTCACACAGCTCAGTTGCCCTCCTAAAGCAAGAAAAACACACTGAAAATTAGGTGCCTAGCATGAGGCATCTGTTCCTAATCTAAATGTTTTGCTTTACTCTATAATTAGGTTTCTGAATGCCTTGTTTGAGATTTGGGTCCAGATTGGATACTTTAGAACTAACACATTTGGAAATGTAAGCAATTATTAAAAGTCAAGCAGATGTCTGTTGAGCCCTCCTTCATTTGCACTGCAAACACATTGTCTGCTCACACAAATACAGGCCCTGCAGATTAAGAATTTAAGAGCCACAAAGGGGATGCCTGTGCTCTGAGAAGGCAGCACAAATATAAAAAATACCCGTTCTGAGTATAAAAGCACTTCTGTCTATGGGGTCCCTATGAACCAGCCACGGGAGGAAGTCAGGAAGGAGCAAGAGCTCCTTGAAGCTCTTTGCCTGCTTGCTCTCTTTATGGAGAGGTACATGACAATAGTTTTGAAAGCTGAGCCTAAATGAAAGAGGCATTTGCTTTGCTAAACCTCCCAGCACACTGCCAGCATAACTGAAGAGGGCTGACTTCTGTCATCTGGGGCCAGGTGAGCAATTGGTCTTGAATTCAAACACTGCCAGTATTTTACACATGGAACTGTTATTATTGTGCTGTGTATTATTGTACAACAGCATTTCAGGGTAATATTTTTCATCAATGATTATAACTATTCATCATATACAATATCTACAACATTTTAAAAAGGAGTCTTTGTGACTGCCTTCATCCCTGCCCAGCAAACTTATTAATTACTCCTCTATTATCCTTTAAAGCATTATAGATTAGGAGGTCCTTTATGGAAAGCACTTAAAACAATGATGGTTGCATGTAAATGACAGAAATTTTCATGTTTTCCATATTAAAAGTACTTAGATTTCGTAAGAAATGTAGATCTACTGGTATTTTCTTTTGTCAAGGGAAATAATCATTCTTGGAGGATAAAGCATGTATTCCTTGAGACAGATCCATAACAGTTCAGCTGTGGACTGACAGATTCCTCTGAGTGTTGTTGCAGGCTTGAAAAGCCAGTTTATAATATATGCTCTCTCATTGCATCTGTTTATCATCTGTGTTATTTTCCATTTATGAAATTTCTCCAAGGATATTTCTGTTCTCTAAAATTCATTACCAGTGCCCACAGCCTTGTGGGAGACCCTCCTATAAATAGCAACAAAATAAACAAACCATAGTGCATACAGAATAGAAGATAATATATAAGAAAACATGTTCTGTCAGATGCCAAATGGCTATTAAAAACAAGCATGGGGATAGAATCTCTTCAAAAATCATGAGGCAAGAGAAGTCCCTGAAAGAATATTTTAACAAAAGAAAATGTCTGAAAAAAATTATCAAAAAAATTCCAGACACTAAAATGAGCTGGTACAAGCTGGACACCCTGACTTCAGACAGTATTTGAAAACAAATCCACTTTCATCTGTGAGAATATCAACTGCAAGCCAGAGGGATGTGTTTTGTTTTTTTTCCCCTTTGGAGGGCTTGTTAAGGTTAAAATAATATTCCAATCATGTGTTAGTGCCCCTGGTGACACACACAGCTTTACCAAGGGCTGCCACACTGGTAATTCCCAGACAAGTACCAGATCCACACATTCAGAGAAATCTCACTGCCTAATGCTCCTGTCAAAAAATCCTGTCTTATGAAAACAGTGCCAGCTCTTCTAAACTATACTGATTTTCATCAGGCACTTCCAATTTATAGCCAGATCACAGAGACCACCAAAGCAATCACCTTCCAGCTGAGAAACCCAGTTTGGACTCTGTTTGGAAGGGACTGTGTCAATGACCTACATTTTGAAGAACCGGTCCATTTACATGGGAACTCAAAAACAAAAACTCCCTGTACATCTGACACAAGGCACAAAACAGAGGAGGTGCCACAAAGCACAAAGTATGAATGAATGACATGAAATTGTATATGAACTGCAGGGAAATCAATGTTTTTTTGACAAGTCACAAATCACAGCAGATATTTTGTCCTGCGGCTCCTGCTGCTGCAAAGCCACAGCCAGAAACACTACCAACTCTTCAAACTGTTTATAGACATGCACTAGAAAATCATCTTAGCTAGGCCCAGTGGGTGTTTACAACAGCTGTAAATTCCATTCTAACTTGCACAGCTACAGTGACTTTTATATCCCTTCCCTAAAAAATGAAGGAAATTGTCCACTGTTAAGAAGACGCTCAGTTTGTTCTCTCTCCATCTCTACTTGCTTTCAGGAAACTGAAGCCCTTCTTGGACAGACATCCACTCTTTTTTGTTGAGCAAAATGAGCAGGAACCTACATTCCTTCCAGGTGTGTCCTTATCTTCAGAAAATGCTTATTTTGTCCCTCTGCTGGTGCTTCCTTCACTGTCATGAGGATGAGCAAAGGACATCTCTAACATGTAGAACAGTTTTATTAATTTTGACTGGGACTGATGTCCTACTGATGGTGTTCCCTACCCCCAGTGAGGGTCATCCAAGTATACAGACCTCATTAGCCTCTACCTCACACCAAATAAAGTGCCTTAAGCCCACGTGGCCAAAGAGCAGTTCTGTTCTTTCAACAAGTTGCATGGTCTGTCAATCAGGACATCAGCATCCTGCTTTCAGAGCAAGAAGGATCTGGCACATTGGAGTCCTTACTCTGGACTCTAAGACTGAAAAGTACCTTTCATGGTTATTCCATTCTTGAAACAGAAAGTCAATCACACAAACAAGCTCCTCACATATAATTCAAGACTGCCTTTCACCAAGGGAACTTCTCGTAGAAGGATTTTTATGGGAATGCTTTGTTATCTAACATGTGTGACTGATGGGCATAATTTATTGGCCAAAATGCTGGGCCTAAAAATCACAGTATCACAGATGAGTACTCATCATCAAAGAACAGCAAAGGACTTTCAGGATATCTGGAGCTATAAGGCTATCCAAGAGAGCCAAGAGCACAATTCCAGGCAATTACAAACTAAGACACAATCATTGCAGTCCTTCTCACTGATTGACTTTCTCCCTTTTGTGGCAGCAGGTCATGGGCTTTAGAGGGGATCAGGACATATTTTTATAACCAGCTGTTGACACTGCAGCATTTCATGTCTAGGCAAGTCCAGCTGCTGCTCTCTGTTAATAGCAATCATAAAGCCAGACCCTCTGTTGGCCTCTAAGTAGAAGTTGAAATGTCCCACAGGGCTTCTTTGAAAAGAGGAGTGAATGACCCTGATGTCTAGACTAACATTAGTTTCATCTATAAAATTCAGGTCGTAATATAAAAAGCTGTGTGTGAACTATTGCTGAGAGCATAATGACCAAGTTAATTGCCTATATAATCATTCTCCAATCCAACAAAGTACCCTGAGATAGTTTGAATGGGAAAAGTACCATTAAAAAATCCTTAGGCCAGACTAAACTTTAATTACATGACATCTGCAAATGATAAACTGAGAAACAACTCCGTAAGACACACACATTGCAAAAAAAACGTGCTCTGCTTGTGCTGTTAATGGGTAAAGGATCAGTTCTTAAGGAGTTCATCCTGAAAGCTGCAAATAGGTAGAATGTGGCAGATTTCATACAGGAAAATCCTTGGGACTCCACCTGTAGTCCAAAAGCACTGACCAACCTTCATCTTCCCCTAACACCAGTGATAAGTCCAGCTCATAGAACTTCTCCATTTGTGATGGACCAAGGCAGGGTCTGGACATGCTGATGGCTGCAATAGCCTGGAGAATGGCTGGGTGGCAAAATATTTATTTTTTTTTTTTTTTTTAAGAAGCAATATCATACTCAAGCGTGTTTTGCTAAGACACAGGAAGGGTGGCAAACCCGATGAACTTGCAATCCTGTTTTATTCATGAGGGATATAGGAGACAGCTGTGAAGGTTATGACATTTTCTTTTATAACAGCTATAGTTGGGCTAAAACAAGTAGTAGTAGCTACAGCACTAATTGACTCAGCCAGTGCATTTCCTATTAAACCTTAAACATTAAGAATTCATAGGCAGAACCAGAAATAAACTGTGCGTGGGCGTGAAGGTACATGTAACGGTAAAAAGCTAAGCCTGCATGAAATTATATTAACTTCAGCTGAATGGGAAGATCCATAGTTAGATTAGAAAATTGTTATTTTATTTGTTGGTTTTCAAGGAAGTTATTGTTAGCCTGTTTGGCTTTGTCATTACCGTTCCAGCTTTTAATGCAACATGGTTTTATCACATGCAACACGATGCCATTTCACATCATGTACCTAATGGGATAATGTCAGGCAGGATAACATCACGCCATTGGAAAGACATCAGGATCACACTGTACTCATCAGACATTCTCCCTGGCACACTGTAGAGCTCTCCCTGTGAGTTAATCCAGAAGACTCTGCCTTTGACTTTGACTTGACATGCTGTTTTGAACAGTAAGTAGAGCCAAACACCAGCTCTTAAAGCCAGGCCATGGTTTCAGGGTCCTGTTCTAGTACTTGTCCACTGGAAAAATACTAGCAAAGTGGGCAAGGGTAGAGGCAATCACCATAAATTAAACTAGCATTATGCAAAGAGAAAGTTTATTATAAAACAGTCCTCAAAGGAAATTCTGCTTGCATATAACTGGCCCAAATATATCAAGCTAATCTCAGGGACGAGTCCTAAAAAATATATGCCTGTGGTCCAAACCTGCCACAGATGCCCATCTACAAACTGAGATATTTCTCTAGGGTGCAGATAACAAGAGCATCAGTCCTATTTTTCTAGTGAGATAAAAAACCCCAGATGAACAGACTTGCCAAGTTGCTTGTCATATCACAGAAGTAAAATCAAGTTAAAGCTCATGATTCCCTGAACCATTTCTCATCTATTCAATCACAGAGCACACTGGACAGAAGACTTGGTCATCTTCCCTTGTATGGGATTGATCTGCAGTGAAAGAAAAAGTTTATGTAGCCTAGTTAATAAGATTTTAGGAATCTCCCTGTCAGGAGGTAAATACAACAACTTTCATAGGAGACTAAAGATCCAGCCCACAAACACACAACACACAGGGTTTTAGACACATTACAAAAATTAAGGCATTGCCTCTGCCCAGAGAATGTGATGGAAAATTCTGCTACTGAATTGTTCATGCAGTAATTCCAATCAGGTGTTTAAAGTTTTACTCCACTGAAATTTCTCCAACTGTTCACCCTTGGCCTTAAAATATCAGTCTTGTCTTTCAGAATGATTATTAAGAAGCGAGATAGCTTGCAGATATTTTATTTCTCTGCCTTACAGCAAACAGGCTGTGTCTTTGATGGAAGATGTTCTCTTCTTACCTTCCAGGAAAAAAAAAAAAATCAACCTTCATATTGATGATAAAAAAGAAAGTTTTAAAGTGTTTATAAACTGTATAGCAAGTAAGAATGAAAAATGTTGTCAAAACATTTTGTAGGTTAAAAAAAACTTTGTATTCATAGAATTTTTAGAGACTAAATAGAAAAGACATTTAGGAGAAAGTTTAGAGTAAAATAAAATTGTTTGTAATTCATTTTCCCCAGTTTCTACTTATAACTTCTCCATATAAACTTAGCACTTTATTTCCATATTATTTCCTAGAGAGAAAGAATCCAGAGAAGGATTTTTCATTCTTGACTGGCTTATCTTTCATTAATGAACACAGTAAGCATGTTAACTGTCCAAACATACCTCCTTTGACTCTGGTTCAACCTCAGCAGTCTCTCAGCTCTTCACATGATTACAGTCAGTATGAGGAGAGAAGGAAACATTGTTCAAGTACCCTTACAACACACCTTCTACTCTGAATAGCCTCTGTGTATTTTCCTTGGAATATATAGCCAGGAAGAGATGGTCCTTAGATAGTTACAAAAGAAAACTAAATCAAGACAACCACATTCATTTTAATTCACTGCCAAACAGACCTGAATTTGGGCTTGGAAACAACCATTTAATTATCTTCATTTAATGATATCTCAATCTCTATCAAATAAAGTAATTAAATGAACACTTTAAAAGTACTTAAAACTTTTTACTGGAATTATTCTGATACAGATTGATGCCCCTCCCCTTCCTATGTTATGATATAAAGGATGTTAAAACAGCCAAAGATTATTAATACTACAGTTTATAATATCAGAAGCACAGCCACCACCTCATGGTGATCAGCTCTCCAGTTAGAAATGTTTTTACAGCAGCTGACAGAGCTGACATTGACATGAAGCAAATGAAGGATTAGGAACAAAACTACACTGAATATTCAGTCACTAACTAGTCAAGTACACTGTATCTCCTCTCCTCCATGAAGGGAAATCTACTTGGCCCTTCCAGCTGCACTTTGCAAAGTCCACAGCTCCTGACTGCCTGTATGAACTTCTCATCTGCTACAGCATACAATTCACCCTTTTATGTGCTGCTTCACACAAGACATAGGGTCTGTCCCACGCCTTTTGCTTCTGCTGCACCAAAGCACATTAGTGTTTTTATTAGATCATAAACCACTGTCTGAATCTAATGATCTAATCTTACACTTTCAGATTTGGCATCCCACTGAAGAGTGTTGAGCTCTCGTGGTTTTTATCTTACTTCAGCTCTCCGAGTGGAGTCACACATTTCTTCAGGACCACCCTGACTTGTTTTGATTACAATTCTCCTTTAGTGAATAACGGGTAACAAATCCTAAAAATCTCAGCACCCGCTGGTTCAGTTGTACCAACATCATGAAAAGCTCATAAAATGGTCCCAATCACACTCAGCAGCTGCTGGCAGGGATCCAACTACAGCCTTATTCCCTCAGTTTCTGCTCGGAGTGAGTTGTTACCATTCTATTTCCCTCCAGGGCTCAGGGCAGGTGCTGCTGAATGGAAGCTCACAGCAGTTCCTGCTATCTTGCACAGCCCCAGTGTTGACAGAAGGGTACAAACTGGCACAGCCTTGCACCATCTCTTCACCAGCTGTACCACTTGTTTACTACAGGGGAGGTTTGGTGTGGCTGAATGAGCTCTGGATGTGTTTTTGTGTTTCATTTTTCACCACTGCTTTGAAGCCTTCAATAACACACATGACATCGTGACCCATATTGCATTAATTGCTATTACTGACATGCTGTGAAATGACTTAAGTGTAACTTCTTACTTCAGCAGCAAAACTCATCAGAAGAAATACAGCCTATCAATATTATAAATTAGATGCTCAATGCTTTCATATGTGTACTTACAGGTGCTTGCTGTTCCAAACTTTGAAGCTGCCCTGCTTAAAATCTACTCAGTATGCCTTCATCCTCCCTCTCCACCCACCTTCCTTTTAATCCCATTCTGTCAGTACAGCAGAGATGAGACTTGAATCATTAAAGAAACCTCAGTCAAAAGGGCAATTGCAAAACTGCCTTGTCTCCATCCTTCCTGTCATTTCTCCTTCAAATAAATGGACAAACATTCACTCATTGAGTGCTCTGACTAAAATCCACTTCCTAGAAAAAGATCTCCACTGTACCCTGCACCTTTCCTGCTCCTGAGCACCCCTCTCCAGAATTTCCAGAGCTAGGCCTATGAGCTTCTGCATAAGCTCACTGGCCAGGCTCATCAGGTGGGAAATGAGAATGTCCTGCAGCTCAAGCTGAGCAGAGTTCAAAAATGTTGCATGAACAGTAGCCGCATACAGGTTCTTGGCTCTCTAACACCCCTGATACTTACTTCAGTGCAAAGGGAGCATGGTACACAGTGAAATCTAAATGCATTTGCTACCTCATCACTGGTGACACCTCACAAGGGTGGGAAGCAATCATGGCTTAAGCACATTTCTCTTCCTCCCAATTTTATTTTCTTTTTTTTTTTCCTCTCACGCTTAGAGATTGAAGAGAGTCTTGAGAGGCACACATATAAGGGAAGCTGCCTTTAATACTCTGACATTTCACACAAGCTGAAGATCTGTTCCTCAAATATTTACCTAAAATGCATATGCTGGTAAATTCCAGTGGTCCACAGCAGACTCAGGATTTCTTCCACGTACTGAACTGATCACAGAAGGCAGTTTAAACAGGTAAAGAGCTCAGTCTTTAAAGATTTCATAATGAATTGAAACCAAAGATTTGGGGCCTTTTGCATTGAAGATTGTTACTCACTGGCAATGATCCTGTAATATCAGTACAGCTCTTCCTTGGAATTACAGCTGATGGAGTTCTGCATGCTCACAATGTGACTTCAAGGCATAGCTCAGGAGTGACTGCTGTGCTGTAAACTACTTTGTCTTTCACTGTGGAGCCACAGATTCATGAGACAAAGCTGGAAACCAGCTGCAATACCAGCATATTAAGAAACCTCCAATATAACAGATTAAATAGAAACAGTTGGATTCATTAAGCCTTAATATCAACATATGGATTAATTTACGCACCTGCATGCTTAACTGGCGCTGAAGTACTTACAAGGATGGGTAAATTATCTTTCCCAATGCTTCTGGGTTTCAGATTACAAGCTGGTGCTGCCAGGAATTGTGTCCTGGCAGCTTTACCATGCTGAGATGGCCAGCACAGGATTTGCTCTGCCTTATAGCTTTCATTTTGAGAGCAGCTATTGTAACAGCACTTTGTCTTCCATCTTCACTCACTCATACTGCCATAAATCTATTTATATTCTGTTCTCTCCTAGGCTGTTTCTAACTTTCAAATGCATTTTCCCCTACTTATTTCACAAGGTCAGAGGGAAAGCTCTTTAAGATGTACTGCCAAAATCTACCTCAGTTTACTCCAAACAGCTGCTGTACAAGACTTGCCCATTTCTATACCTGGCCTCTTTCTTTTGACATCCAAGGGACAAAAAACAGATGGATCAATTCTAAGAGCAGCCTGTGCACTGAACTTACTGCTGGGAGGAGCAGCAACAGCTTTGTGTGCAGAAGGATGACAAAAATTGCTCATAACAGGAAGACTCATCTCAAATTTGCCATCAGCACTTGGAATATCTCTTACAGCAGGGAGCCACCACAGTCTCACAGACAGGTGACAGAAGAGCATAACACTATTTTCCACAGCATCTCAGCTGAGCCATGGTCTAACCCCACTCCTGTGCAGGTAGCAGCTACAGGTTTAGGAACTCCCTGTGAGCTGCAGAGCTGCCTTTGCCAGATGGCTTAGAGCAAACAGCACACCAGCCCTGACAAATAACTACTAAAGAAATATTCCCAGCTCTGCAAGATACTGGCTTCCCCCAGTCACTGCAGAGAGAGGACGATGCTGTCCTGCTGCACCATGTCTTCAGGGCTTGCTTGGGTGGGGTAGATCATCTTGGAGGTGAAGAAGCACTAGGGAAAGGAGAAAGAAAAATATATTAAAATGGGCAGCATTATACAGCTGCTTCAACCAAAGGTAACAGAAAACATGTAGCTTCACTTTGTCTTTAAAATAAGTAATTAGGAACATAACTGCAAGAGAAGCATTAACAAGCTTCCCATTTAACTGGCTATTATTTTCTGCACATGTGTGCTTTTTTAACACAACCTCAGCTCCAAGAAGTCATATCCTGTTGTTAATTTACAGAAACTAAGCAGAAGCACTGTAACCGAGGTTAATTTGGGTTTTAAACAAATGAAGTGCCACAGAATCACATACTGCTGATTAAGCTGACTAAAAGCAGTGCCTGGGACAAAGCCTAATTTTTTCTGACAGATTTTTCATCACTGGACATAGCCTTGTGTGAACTGGGATTATGCCTGTTCTAAGAACTGTCATCCAGGTCTCCAGTGTCAGGAGGTCCCTGTGACACATGTGAGGCACGAGGACAACCTCTCAGGATTAATTCCAGCACCTCTATATTGCAGCTGCCTGCCTTAGAGATGGCTCAGTCCCAAGGGACTCAGTGCCTAACTCTGCTACTGGATGCTGTAAACTCAAATTATCAGTAAATCTTAGATTTATTGAGATTTCAGTGTATGCATGCAGACCTTACTGATAAAAAATAAGTAAGTCTCTGAAAAATGATTCTGCCAAACCTTTAGTCAAGCAATGACATCCAAAAACTACTCTCACGTCTTGCATTTTAACCTGAAAAATCCACACAATTTCCTATCCTTATTCAAGGAATGAAGCATAGGGCATGGAGCTGTTCTGTTTAAATTAAGCTCACTGAATTTTAGCACAAACTTTGTTTCAGAGGAACATGAGACAGAGAAGATTGAAGCATTCAGTGCCTTTTCTGCAATAATGGTGAAGGCTGACAGCTTTCCAGCATGGTTTAATAGACACTGACACAGGCTCATGCACAGGTCTGTGAGAGTTGCAGCTCTGAGGTTCCATTCAGTGTGGAAAGCTGGAGAATCACTGGGGAAGGCAAAAGGTTTGGCCAGGCAAGGCTGTGCCCCTCACATAAAATATTTTATTATCAGCATCATTACCTGTGAACCACAGGAGTGCAGAACAATTACCCTTAACCCTTGTAAAATACATTAGATCATTAGAACCCCTATACTAATTCAGCTAATTATTTCCCCCACGAGAAACAATTTCTTCTATACCTATACTACATAAATCTCCTATTGTAATCACTGTAGTCCCTAATATCAAAAATTATGACATTACAGCTTTCTTGTAAAAAAAAATAAAAAATAAAAAATTTACATTAGGAAAAAACCGAAAACAACACAGAACTCAATGGTAAAGATAAAAAGACATTTAACAGAATGAGACTCACTAATTAGCCAATCTTTCCTCTTCCTGGATTCGGTCCTCTTTCAAGGACTGATGTGCTTATACTGCAGAATCATAATATTGACCAAAACATTGAGACTCATGTGAGTCATGCCTGAGGAGCACTATTAAAAATATCTAATTTCCCATGGGCAGAGAGCACTTTTTGCAAATACATTCAGTAACATCAAAACAGAGATTTCTTTAAAACCCTACCAAAATATGCTTAAATGAGAGAAATTCCGTGGAGCAAGGCATGTACTTTCACAGAGGCTATATCCATATTCAATCCAGCTGAAGGAAAGACGAGCTATAACTGAATGCTACAGTGCTCAGCACCACTGACTGCCATGAGAATTAGTGAAATGTCCTCTGTGCCTTCTGTGTCTGCATGTCCCAGCTGTATTCCTTCCACGAGTCCTCAGGGTGTGCCTAACCAGATCTGCACAAACAAGGCATTTCCTACCTCTCAGCATCTCTGCTGCCCTTCTCAGGATTTGCTTTCCCTCTGCCATTTTTCAAGGAGTGACCAGAGCTGCCTGTTGAGTTCACTGTGCAAGGAAAGCCTAGATTTATAGATGGCATAAAGATGTTTTCTATTTTGTTCTCCTTTTTTCCCCTAATAATTTTTACGAGTCTATTTGCCTTTTCGGTGTGACTGAGCACACAGATGATATTTGTGGTGAGCTACGCTCAGTGACCTTAAAGAAGGTCCTTCTGAATGGGAATAGCTAAGGTAAAACTTACCTTATAAGGCATATGCCTTAGAAGTTATTTTTCCTGGTATCATTATTTTACATTTCTCAGCATTGGATTTCAGTTGCTATTCCTCACCTAGTCATTCAGCACTGAAAATCATTTTGCATCTCTTCCTAAGCAGACTTTTGTTGAGCTACCCTGATCTTTTTCTTCAATTGTAAATATTTTTGGTTTAATCCTCAACCTCAGTTTTTGCTCAGCTACAAATGCATGGAATGACATAATTCCCACAACAAATTTTCATTAGGTCCTTCTGGTAACTACTTCTTGGCCAAAATGACCATTCATCACTGCCTTTTTTTTTTTTTCTTTTATTTTTTTTTTCCTTTGAAACAAGACTAGAAGACCAAGAACTAAAGGGGAAAAAAAGGAGAGTGGGGGATAAATTAATGTGATCTGGTACTCATAAATTTACCTTGGCTAGATTTAACTTTATTGACTCACTATCCTGAAGCTACACAACAACTGCCTAGGTAATAACTTAGTACATAACAGTCTGGGGATTACAGTGAAGATGACCAGCTGCAAATTTACTCAAGTCCCTTTAAATAAGTGGTTCCTTCAGGAATTCATTAGCAATTGGTCCATTTTAAAGTGCCTTAGGGTGGCTTTCTTGGTCCTGTCCCTGTGGATTTACACCATTCTTTACTATTACATATATTTGACCAGCTTTGACTTCTATCTTCTCATTAATCCCATTTTCATTAAGTACATACCCATTATAAGCAGGAATGACTTAAATGAAAACAGAAAGAATGTTTCACCTTTTTTCAGTACATACTTAAGCTTGTATTTTCCTTTACTTTTCTTCTTACTTGGAGTATATTACTCAAATCTCAGTAGGGTAGATTACATTTGTTTGGTTGGGTTTCAATTCTCTTTAGTGTTGGCCTTTCTGGCTGTCTCCCTTTTGCTTCTGAGTACTTTTAGTTATGCATTCTTCTTTTCATTGGTGCTTGATTCCAATCCAGTATCTCCAGGACCAAATGCATGTCCTGACTCCCTGTTCTAGATCTGACTCTTAGGATAATTCTTCACTCATATAATTCTTATTCTTTTTTTTTTTTTCCCTGCAGTAAAAACAGTATACTTTAAATGTTAGAAAAACTATAATGCCAGCCTGAAATATGGAAAATATATTGCCTTGCATTTAAAATAGGAGTGTAGAAACATGAGTGAGACAAGGAAAGAAACTCTGAATCCTTTTCTGCACTATTTTTTCTGATGCTTCGTTACTTTTTCACTTTATTTCATCCTTACAAAGAGTTGTCTGCAAATCTTACTGTGAGGACCTGAGAACTCTCATTTTAAAGAGAACAAAATGGTAAACCTGTTTCTGAAATTGCATGGAGACACTAAGAAAGCATCTCCTCAATTTCTGTGAGGCTGATGAGTGACCTGCTTTGGTATTAACACTGATCTCTGTACTGGAAAAAAATTTACAGTGTTGCCATATGCAAGTTCATTAGTTATGTATTTTAAAATAAATTTTAAAAAAAATTAATATTTTCACTGGTAAAGACTCATATTTTTTTCCCAAGGAAAACAGATTGCAAACTCAGTCTCAATTAATTCCATTCTGTCAGACATTTGCCCATTTTTGGTATTTCATTCCAGGTCATGCTGATGCAAAATTCAGAGATGCCAACTGTCCTGCATGAGAGCTGTCAGACAGATTAGCACTCCTGCATTGACACAGCTCCTGCTTTGTCAGGACTGGGAACCAGTGTGTTGAAAAATGAAGCCTCAGCTGATGGGAAGAGAGCAACATTATGGGGCACTACATGGGGTTTGCTCCTATGGGGAGTCTTGGTGCTGTCCAAATTATATTCCCACTACTCTCTGAAAGAAGGACCAAGATTTGTTAGCACTATAACTTTTCTGAATTCCCTGAGATCAGTTTATTCCTTTCCTCTATTAAAGAAGACTACACACATCCCTTCATTTTCTTCTTTCATACAATATTTATGAAGTCTCTTTTTGCTTGCTCAGTTGAAATGGATTGTGATCCTTTCTTTTTCCAAATGCTCCCTCCCCTCTGAATTGGGACTCTGCACTCTAGCAATCTTAGTTACAATTGCTGTCTCACCTACTGTTTTTGTCACATCTCTGTGCTCAAATACTGACACAGTGTCGATGTTTTCTCAGCTGAGCACACAGAGTCCCACCTTTTATCTCCATCACAGAATGCTCTCCAAGAATCACTGCAATAGGTCCTGTTGGATCCAGAGCAATTCAGACTTTGCAGCTCTACCATAAAGGATTAGATCCTAAAATTCTTAAATATTTCTTGAGAATGATTGAATTTAAGAGCTGTTATTCAGTAAGTAAAATGAGGAATAAGGCACAGTTCTAGGTCCACACTAAGACACAATTTTTAGCTCTCGGAGCTTCTTTCCTCATGCTGTGTTAACTTTTCAACAGACTCAAAAATTCAGATTTCTGAGGAACTGTGACCCTTGTTTATTCCCCCTCAGATCTGGAAATAAAACTAAAACCCAGAGGATACACTTACAATGGGCCAGTTATTTTTGATTAGTAGCAGAGAGTGAAGATACTACCACACAACTCAAAATCACGGTCCATTTCTTTGAGAGACTCACTATGTGGAGAACTTGTTACAGCATACCATTAATATCTGCTGTAGAATTCAGAGGGCAAAACAAATCCCTTTTCCTAATAGTACTTGTATTCCAGTCCAAAAATCTGTTTTTAAACCATTAGCATTAGTGTTTTGGGGCGCAGAAACAGAATTTCTAAGAAGAAATGGGGACTATACACAAGCAAATTATGCTACCAGCTGTATCTGTTTGCAAGTATTACTTGCCTTAAACATGGCTTTGAGAAAATGTTCCTTAGAAAAAATTAAGAATGCTATTTTACCACAAGAAATATGCAGCATTCCTGGGTTAATAATGCTTTATAGCACAGCTATTTGAATCTAGTGGGTTTTTTTTTGTTCAGACCACTGTTTTTGTGTTGCTTTGTGTAGATATGGCTATTACTATGAAATTGTTGGTACTGCTGCTGTTGTAAAGCCCAAAGGGTTCCAGCATCAGATGAAATTTCCCAAGATAATCTCCTAGGCTACATGAATTGCTTTACATGAATTGCATTTTAAATCTCATTTGATAACAAGTGTTTTAGAGAGGAAAAAAGTGCTTTCTGGCTTAATCACAAACCACGACAAGTTAAGTGTGCATAACAAGATTTGTCCACTTATCCAGTGTGAATAGCTGGAAATAATTGCTCTGTTCTATGCTGATAGCTTTAGATGTGGTTGAGAAATGGGAAGGAAAATACATAAAAAATCATCCACACTCTTAATGCTCACCAGTTATGGTGAAAATAGCAACTTTTTGGGCTCTTTCCCAGCATCAGGGTATTTTGGCAGACTACTGCTATGCTGTTTAGAGTCCTAATTTCTGCTTGTGCATAGATGTAGCTCTTGCTCTGGTTAAAGTTTTGCTTCATTTAAACACAAGAAAAACTCACCACTGGGAGTTCAATATGCAAGTCTGAAATTTTCAGAACTGTGTTCTGTTTTACCTGGAGCTGTGTCCCTGGCAGCCCTTGAGTCAGGTTCAAGGAGAGGCATCATGCAAAGAGCCCAGTCACACAGCTCTCCCCACCCACGCCTCTCCAGTCTGTGCTCAGTAGCCACACACGAGGGCAGGAGGCAACAAGGGTGTGACAATTCCTGTGACAAATCAGGATCAGATATTCTGGAGTCCTAATGGCAGCAGCAAGGGAAGCACAAAGCACATAAATGAACAAAGGTACGGTGCACAAGCCAAAGAAGACAGCCCCGTGGAGTTTTCACAGGGCACTGTTTCTACATAACCACCCCTCCCAGGGCCTGCCAGGTTGCAACTGGATAAAAAAGACAAACAAGATGTTCCAGTTTTAGCACTAAAGGATGCTCACCCTTCTTGCAGTAGGCATGCTGTGACTTCCTGGAATGGTTTCAATGTGGCTGATCAGAAACACATTTACTACGAATTTTAAGTTTAGCACTTAAATGACCCTTCTCTAACCTGAACCTGAGTATTATTTCAAAATGAAACTGAACATAAACCTGGAAGATTATGATAAAGATTAACAAAGCAACTATAAAAATGTTAGGTCCACTAAGGACACAACCTTTCTGTGGAACAAGGTGTCTTGTCAGCCTACAGAATGAGAAGCTTCTACTGCCACAGGGAGTCCTGCAGGCACTGGTCAGATCCTGCTTTGACTAATACCTGGAAAAAGGTGAGGCAGTTTGACAAAATGCCTCTGCCAGAAGTAGTCACCATTTACATAATTAACAGAGCTCGTTTTTCTGTCCACAAGTTCATCATGAGCACAAAACTTTGCTAATAAATTTGATACTGAGGGTTATTCCACTAGCAACCAATGCAAACAAAGATTTGTAGAAACAATCCACTGCAACTAATATGTCAGACATCTATTTGTGCTATTTGTAATCCATTCTTCAGACTGATCACCTGAGCTGCTTCTGCTTCCCAACTGGCTGGCTGCAGCTCTCTAAACAGAAACAGAGCACAACCTACACTGCAGACATCACCTTCTCTCCCCAGGCACTCTCACAAGCACTTACTCTCAGTTTTAAAGACTTTCACTTTGCTGTGAGCATGCTTCCACCGTTGGAAGTTATGTATTTCTGTTCCTGGCTACTCAGCAGAAGAAAACATCAACAAAATGACATTGAATTTGCTGGTATTATGCCAATGAATGCCTGACAATATTTCATTGAAGAAGGCACCCAGGGCTGTATGCTGTGTAGGCTGCCTTCTCTCAGCTCACTCCCAAACTAAAAAAATTGAAAGAGAAGCCTTAGCTCTGCCTCAGATGCAACTATGAGGAGGATTAAACAGGCCATATCTAGGTCATACTCACATTAGTCATAAAGTACACGCCATGTAAGTGTTAAAGTACTTCCAAAACTGCAAGAAGACCCATACATGTCTGTAAAACAAGGAGCTACATCACTCCAAAGCCCTGAACACAGGAACACGACACTCCCTGCCCTCCCACTGCCTTTTCCCTTCCATCACTAGTCCACACAGCTACCCAGTGCTGTGCAGACTGTGGGAGAGGGTTTATTCCTGTCTCACCATCAGGTGTTCTCCATAACCTCTTCCCAGACAGGCCTTTGTTCACTGCTACAGCCTCAGTAATAAGGGGAGGATTTTACTTGTGTCAAATGCTGTTCGATAATCTCATTCCTCTCTCCATTCCAGTGATCAGAAAAGCAAACAAATAAAAAATCAACCCTAATGCAGTGCAGCACACTCTGTTGAACAGCCCTGAGAGGCTGGCTCAGTGAATAGTACTTTCTGAGGACAAGGATTCAACAGAGGGTTTTAGTTCAGTGTAGCACAGCACTAAAGTCTGATTTCCAAATATTTTTACGTTTTTCTATCCTGTTTTCCAACAGCACAAACCAGTTCTCTCAGACTAAGCTCTTTCTCCCACTAAGCTGGTTCTTTCATGACTGACTGTCTCTATGGGCCAAGGCTATACTTTAAAAAAACCCCAAACAATAATCCCAACTAAATAAAGCACTATTGTTTGCACTTTTGGTACTAATGACAACAGAAAAAGGAATAAAATAACAAGTATGAGGAGGAAGGAACACTTTCCTGATGCAATAATTTTAGTTCCCTGAAATAAGGACTGGAAGAGATCACACAATGCCAGTTCACTGGGCTGATCTAAAATTAACACAGTGGACTTCACTCCTTTTAAATTTTTAAGGATACTTGAGAATTGAATTTCCCAATGTGTAAAACCACAATTGTTTAATAATTGAAGGCTTCAGACTCAATCAAAATTTTGAGCCAGCAGAGCTGTATTAGTTTACACCAACAAAAATCCTTTCTGAAATTACAGATCCAAAGGTGTCTGAGTACTGTCAGTATCCCCAGCTGGTATCAATGAGCTGTGGAGGAGCACTCAAGTGCAGTGCAGTTATTTCCACCCAAAGGAAATCACAGGACTGAGTGGTGTTACTCTGCCTCTCCCTGCCTCTGTGGGACTTTCACACTACAGAGGAACTCGAATCAGGAACAAAATACCTGGTAAGGCCCAGACACATTCACATATCACCAAGGATGATTAAAATATTTTTAACCCTTTTTCCATACAGTTTCATGACACAGAGCCTGAATTCTTTGTGCTATAGTTCTGACCCCCAGCAGTCAGTATAAAATTATGTAACCAAAATGCATCAGAAGTGAACACCTGTGCTTTATCATGTGCCCCAATCCTTACTCTGACCTAGTACTTGTGACCTTCTCATTATGTTGTGCTTGTGCATATCTAAGTGTGACAGAAAGGGTGAACAATAAAAAAATATTGCTCAGTGAAATGAAAAAAGTGTCCACATACACCAGGAAAGGGTACAGGGTAATAGCAGTTTTAATTGGTTCCCTGTTTAGGAAATGCAGCATTGCACAGAATGTATCACTAGCAGCTTATAGTAAAACATTTTATTCTCTGTCAAGATAAAGGTGAGTGCTAATGACTGTGACTAAATCTTGACAGGCAAATGATCTCTTCTCCTTGTAAGAGTCTGTCGTGTAATGAGCGATCAGAGCAGCTGAGGAGTAATTACAAACTTTCACTTGCACTAAAAGCATTTCTGATGGACTGAAGGGTACTGAAGCAGAAACATGATATAATTATTTTCCTTACCTTTACATGGGACACGAAATTATGCTGTTTCCTGTCTGGATTTTTTTGGGGGGTGGTTTCTGGGGTTTTTTTGGTTATTTTTTGGTGTGGTTTTTTGGGTTTTAATTGTTGTTTGTTTTTTTTTTTTGTTCTTGGGTTTTTGAATTTGTTTGGTTTTTTAAGTAAACCAAAACACAGAAGCCTTAAAAGCTTTTTTCTTTCTTTTAACTTAAGGTGCTCTTTCCTGCTTTTAATTAATACTTATTTAGGTTGAGACAGAAGACAGGCATTACATAATATATATTTCTTGTGTATTTTTAAGGCAAGCCCTGGGAGCATGAAGAATGATTCAGGCTTTCATGTGATCAGGATCTGATGCTGAAGAGGAACCAAGTGCCAGTACACATAGCAGTGCCAAAAGCTTCTGATTAAGCTGAACCAGACAAAGTGCGAGAAACCTTCATGTTGTTCTAACATGTTCTCTGAAAGTTTGTGGGAGGAAAAAAAGAAAAAATTTCCAAGGTGGAACAGGGATTTGGACATTTATTTGAGCTGATAATTTTATGAATTTCCAATGAATGAAGCGATGGGCAGAACAAGACTGTTGAAGCATAGATAATGTTCAGCCTCCAGACTGTCTGATCTTTCCAGATCAACAAGTCCTTCTAATACTATTGATGTGCTAGTCTATTTATGACCACAAATCCAGTTTTAAAGTCTATTAAATTAATACAAAAAGATAATGCTTCAGTGCCAATTAAAATGCTATTTTACATATGGAGATAGATATACCTAAACCATGCTCAAAAGTAACACAAGAGAAGGAGGTTTATAAGTCCTGAATGGTGTGTTTATATATATTTATATATACATATATATATTTACCACTACGACAGATTCAAAAGCCCACCTGAACACTCCAGGCTGCACTTCCCATCACTAACCTATTGCTTTTGATTTAAAATTTATGCTATATTCACATAGAAACTTACAAATATACAACACTCCTGCATAAGTCCAGTTTCTGAATTCCAGCCCTCAAATACCACAGCAGAACTTAAAACAATGTATGAGGTGAACGGAGCCATCACATCCTCTGGTTTCCTGTAGCTCTGATGTGCTTCTCTGGCACATGATTAATTCAAGCTCTATAAAGATTTGGGAAGGCTCTCTGGAATCATTACAAACCCCAATTTGTGCTGCACAGTATTGCCAAATGTCATAACTTTCTATCATGGATATCTATTTCCATGCAGTGCTCTCATTCTTTCAAAAATATTCCCTGTTCTCTCTAACTCTTTAACAACCTTGCTACTTATCCTGCATCTCACCTCACAGAAGCTGCTTCCCTGAGCAGAACAAGATTTGGAAAGGTGTGGCTTTTCACTTGGAATAAAGAGGAATTTTTTGTATTTCAGCACGTACTTTTGTTCACATAATTTCTGATCTTTCACGTATTGAGGGAAGTGTTCATAAAAATCAAATCTGCTCCTTTTTATCGTGAGTGCATGGATTGTGCACAAAGTTATTGGTGGTGTACATTTTAGTGTATAATATTTTAATATAATGTGAATATAGACATCTGTGTGCATATAAATAACCTGTAACTTTTTCCATCTTCCCTTCTGTTCCACCAAATTACATCTGTATTTTTGTTTTACAGAAATGATAAAAGCGTATTTTGCTACAAGAGCAGCTGTAAGTCTACCAGCTCGACTGTTGGTCAATTTATATGGTTCCATATTTATCATCCTGGAACTGAAAATCTCCTGTCTGTTATGGACATTAAAAGTGATGGTGGAAGAGGTAAAGAGGAGAACTTCATTTCTAGCCTTCCATGGAAGAGCAACTGTGAGAGGATTATCCACCAAACAGTAAAACTCACAGAAGCTGTCAAGTTCCAAAAGGAAAACTCACCCTGGCAAGTAATGGATGCCTCTCCCTGTGCATTTTCTTCAAAATCAAAGTTTTGGCAATTTCATCAAAATTTTTGCTCCTTTAATCTAGAAAATAAAAGAAATTTCTTGGGGTATTATTTTGTTTTTTGTTTTTAAATAGACAGAATTTTTAAGCATTGAGCTGAATTGCCATCATGGCACATAATTAAACTGGCTAAAAAATAGGAACACAGATGAATTAAGCAAGTTTCTCCAAAACCAAATATACCAAAATACAAGTTCTGTTGTTTTTAAAAATTCAGTTTTGCCTTCTTCTGAATTGCTGTACTACATTTAAATGTTTTTGTCTGTAGGACATTCTTAAAAAAAATAAAACTAAAAACTAGGTATTCAAGCACTCTTTTGCATGTTTCTGTAAAATATAAAACACTAATTACAGTACAACTAGAGCACTACTTTGCTGATCTGATGAAATGAACCTCAGAATTAATTGGGACCACTTTACTAATCTTTCCTCCATCAGATAAAAATTATTTGACCCAAACAATTTTTACCTGCCAATTAGAGTACTTTTCTGTATTTAAATTTCACTGCTATTAAAGTCAAGAGGATTCATAGCATTTTCTTTCAATATGATTAAGCCATTTTTTAATCTTTTTAGAGTAACACAATCAGTTGCACACATCAGAAAGAGAAAAGGAAATGGAGAGATAATGACAAGAAGAAGAGGCAAAGGGAAAAAGTACTGTGATCCATATGGCACCGAAGCAGATTTGATACTAATTAATAAGACTTTATCTGTAATCTATTTAACTCCCCATTCTGGCAAACTGCCCAAGTAATTTGATCTCTAATTCCATGCTTACTAAGTAGATTTTTATTTTTCCTGGTGTCCAAAATTAATAATCTATATTGCAGAAGAGAGCATTTTTTGAAGAAAAAAAAGCAAGGAACTCAGGAATACTTCCCAGCTTTGGGGTCCTCATTTACTGTCAAAAGGTGTGCTGCCCAGAACATCTGTCTCCCATTGGAAAACAGGGACAGGGGACCTGAGTTCTCCAGAGGGCTCCAGGCAATGAGCATGGAGGCAAGGCAAAGGCTGTTCAGTGAGCTGTGTCCCCAGCACATGCATGGCCTTACTTCACCAAATCCCTCTCTGAAGAGCAGGGGCCCTCCAAGGCTCTTAGAAAGGCAAAACAGAGATAAAAGATAAAATAGAGTGTAAGGAGCCATCAGAGTTGTCCTGGTTTTATTCCATTGCCAGAGACAAGAAGGCAAGAAAAAAAAAAATCATCTCTTGTTCTCTCTACAGTTTGCTTTTGGCAGAATTTTTTTCAGCTCTTCCAATAAAGCTGAGTCAGCCCAGTAAGAGGGAAAAACAACTCACCTCACAAAAATAAAGTAAAAAAACCCCAACATATCATCAATCCATCTGGGTCCTCCACCACAGTTAAAACTTCTCAGAGCAGAAGTGTATTAAGCAAACTTGTCTTACTGCTATCAGAGAGAGACCTATTCTAAAAAAAAAGAGAAATGCAGTCATTATCACTTCAAGTCCTTGTGGCACCACCAGGACTCATGGCCAGTCAGTGTTTTGTTCTGCACACACACAGAGGAGACCAGCCTACCTCTCCAGACCCCCCCAACTCCTGCTTAGCTGCCTAGTTCGTACATAAGGGGATGAAAAAAGCTGTCAGTTCTGGAGTCACCTTTTTTATATTTTTTTTCCTTTTTTTCTGGAGAGGGAGGGATCCAGGAAGAAAAGAGGGGTGCACCTTTCCAAACATGCATGGGGCAATTTGGCAGTACAGAGAGCCAATACACTGTACTGCCTTGAAACAACAGGCAAAGAGAACACAGCTCTGACTAAACAGCACAAACCTGAGGATATAAGGGACACTTGGAGTGTGACGGTGTGATTTCTGCAGGGAGATAAAGATGCAGGCTCCTGTAGAGCACCATCAATCTGCACTTTGGATGGGAAGCATGAATTAGAGGGTGTGAATCACTTTTCTACTGACACATGGCCAATGAACAATCAAAACATTTAATAGAAAACATGAGCCTGATAATCTAAAGATCTCCTTGCATGCATGCTGTGAGTAATAATCTGTACAGTTAGCAGATACATGCTTCCCACTCCCACATACTTCACACTGTCCTCATGGCTATTGCAGTCTCTAAATCTAACTCTCCTGCACTAAATAACCACAATTGCTTCCCTCAGAGATAACAGGCAGCTCAGAGGCACCAAAGCTTTTGTTGCTGGAACTTTGCTATGGGTGCCTTATAAGAACTGCACAATACATTACTTATGAATGCCAACATTAATTTTTCTGTTTTGGTGTATTTATTTTTTTACTTGGGGCAATAGCTCCAAGGAACAGATGATTAATTCTAGGTTATAGTGAAGGACCATTTGCAATATACAAGCCATCTTTGCAGTAGTAAAGCTAGCCCCAAAACCTGTTTATTGAAAATGGTATTTAATAATGCATTTAGCTACCAGCTATCTCATCAGTTTCAAAGAGATTTTAGTAGGTGTATCTCTAATGTTTTCCCCTTCTGACCAATGCTGCTCTTGTACCAACATAAACACAGTATCCTCATCAATACTTTCAGTGAAGCAGAAGCAAACACTTCTCCTCTCCTGCTGTTTTGCTTTCTATACCACTCACATACCATTCACAGTTAAGCAACTCATTACTGCAAACTTTGAGTAACTTATTACTGCAAACTTTTGCTGACAATTAGAATACAGCAAAGATTGTAGTAGTGCTTGGTCTGACTGATCTGAGCCACGAGTGCTGAAGCATTGAAAAGCAAGCAGTGATCACAGGAAAAGAAAGCAGCTGAGCTTCAGTATTTCCTGTTGGGATTCTGAGGAGCTTTTTGTCTTGGGCTTGATTAATTTATGGCTGCCTAGCACAGATGGTTTTCCACTTCTCTGAGAATTATCTAGTTCCAGATGCTCTCTTGCTTGCTAAGCATCCAGATTTCATGTTCAATGTGTCATGCTAAATAGTACCTTTCATAATGTTCACGCTTTAGTTTTAAAAGACACACAATGAGATAATGATTTGGAACCAAACCCACGATATTCCTCTTAGACTGGAATAATTTGACAGGAAAGAGGTTCACTATCCACACACACAATCCATGTGTTATGGCAGCTCCTGTGTGACACAGTGACAGGAATACAACAATTCTCCACAAGCCAACAGGGAGATCACTGTGGGTTTGTTCCCCACTGCCCTGAAGACAGACAAAACAAAGCAGAAGTGACTGATCCACTGTCACATTACCTGTCTCTCTCAGCCATATAGTCACACCTTGTGCTGAGCCTTCATTTACCAAAAACAAGAGGTACAAGATGGGAAAGAAGTGTAATTTGAGGGTCTAATTTTTATGTGGCCTATACTAATACAGTAGATGTCAAAACTAGGCTTAATTAGAACAGTAAAATCAATTTAGGAGAAGCTGTAAACTGCTTAAGCACTACAGTCAATTAAACAAAGTTCTACATATTTTTTTTTAAACAATATAAAGGCTTTTTTAAAAATAGAGAGAAACAATCTTAGGCCTGAAAGTTGACAGTGAATAGTTAGAACCTGTTACCTGGGTAGCTCCTCTCTTTAAAATGCTATAGATCCAGAAATGGAGATGCCCAATACTCTTGAGAGATGTAAAATACACCATAGGACTAAAATCTAATGCGAAAATTTCCCTTGCCACATGTTTTTTCCTCCTCAGCAGCTAATATATACTGCTCATTCTATTTACTATTGCACACAGAGGATTAGTTCTGCATTTGATTGTCCCATTTGGTGTAAAGATAATAGACTTATATTTCATTATATCTTGGCTATCTGGCTCTACAGAGGGTAATTCTGCTAAATTCTATTACATCTACAGTTTAGTGGCTTTAATAAAAATTTTTTTAAAAATTTTAAAAAATTAAAAAGAGAGCAAGCTAAGTAGTCTTATTTACTTATTTTTAGGCAGCAAGAACTAGAGGCAAACCACTTCCTTCTGGCACCAATTTAACACAGGTAATCCAACTTTGTTATTTTCAGACTTTTAGAAATCAGAACCTGTCCCAGCTTCTTTCCTTCTTAAAACAAGTGAAAAGAATGTTGGCATATGGTTAAATAAAGACAACCACTGTAGTAAGGGCTCCCTTCCTGTGCCCAGGGAAAACTTGCTGGCAAATTTGGATCATAGAAGAATCTCTTCACAGAAAGGAATTGAAGCTTTAGCATAAGCATTGTGACTACAGGCAGCAGAACACTATTCTGCCACAGAAAACTGACCCAATTTGAGGTCAATACAATTACAAAAAGTTTTCAGGTGTCCACAATACTTGCACCTTTTTTAAGCTCATTCCTGGAGTTTGCTGTTAGGCCTCACTCTCAGTGTAAATCCACACAACTCCTCTCATATGAATTGCTTAGCTCACAACTTAGCCAACATCATTTGGCTAAAAATGAACATAAAAAGCATTTGCCTTCCATTAGGCACAGCAAAATCACCAGCCCTGCAGTCAGCTAATGCACTGATGGGCTGGGAAGGTGATGTAGATTATAAAAGACAAACAATATTACCGAGCCAGATACAATAAATATAAGTATACAGGATCTAACAAAACCCCAGAAAAATAGACATTTCATATAAATTCTTTAGTGACACCATGAAAGATACTGAGAAATTGCAGCAACTCTATCTCTAAAAATTATTAGAAGCAGCACCAGGTAGCATCACTGTTTTATTCTTACAAGCACATCATTTAAATATTTGCCATTTATACAGTGCCACATCACAACAGTGCTGTTCAATTCACGGAAAGATATTGTGCAGAAACAACTTTTTCCTTCACTTCAATATTGTCTACATAATGTCAAGCACTTCCTACTGTCCCCATTGAGCAGCAAATACACACAAAAGCCTCACATCCTGAGTGTGACTCTGTAAATATCACTTGGAATCTTTTTCGTAGTATTCAAACCATGAAGACTGATCATAGTCTATTTCTTTTAAATGATTTCTACAAAGTACCATTGTTTCTTTCTTTAAGAAATAATAACAAAAAGAAAACATTTATGCTCCATTGCCTCACACTATCCAACTTAATGTCTACCTACTGTGAAGATCCAGGTGCCTCTGGACTTAACGTTAAGAAGAAAATAATCTGACATTTTTTTAATATATGTCAGTTCTCAAGCAATTGAATGCACATCACCTAAACTCCATTCCTATTACATAAGTAGAAAGCAAGTAGTTAATAAACATTTCCACATAGACCTGTATATTACCTTTGAAAGAATAAAAAATTACATGAAATATCCCATAATTGTTTTAAAAGGTGTCTAAATATCTGTAATTATAATTTTGAAGCCACAACATTTAAGAAAGAACTAAAACCCTGGAACTTTCATCCCTAAGAAAACAGAGCAAGTTTCTCACCATGCCTGGATTTCAGAGTGTCACAAGCAAGTGTTCAAATGCCTGGCACAACTTGTGAGTAGGTTTCTCTGCCCTCACCTGGGACAAAAAGCTGCCTCCGAAAATGAGTCACTTCAGTGAGCTTCATTACTCACTTCACTGCAAGACCACTGCATTGACAAGATTTTCCAAACATTCTATGGAAATGAAGAGCTTCATCCTGGAACATTTTCTGGATGTGACACTGCAGAAGCAAGGTTAGTCACTTATTGAGGATGCAGTCTAAAGCATTCCTGTGATAACAGAGGAGCTGGACTGCCTTGCAGGGGTGCTGCACTGGCAAATGCCAGCCAGCCAAGGGCCTCACTCAGAAAATATTTGCAATAACTTTTTGAAATGCCAGATTGGAAAGAGAACCATAACAATGAGTACATATAGCCCGAGGCTCACCTTATCTGAAGTCCTGTTTCAGCAAGGGCTATTGATGTTCTGTCATATTCAAGGCAGTGTCATAAAATTATCTGCAGCAGTGGGGGATTTTTTTACAGGCAGTTTTAGTGCTCACTGACAGGGTACCTCAGCTGAAGTGCAGGTTACACTGCACAGCTCAGAGAGCACAGATACTCTCATCATCCTCATGTGTTGCTCGTGCTTTAACAGCAAAGGCAGCTCTGTAGATCCATTATTTATCTCAAACTCTCCCAAGAACAGTTCTCTGGGAAGGCAGCTTTAAGTGCAAGGGCATTATCTCAACCTGAAAAGGTGGGCCTGTGGATATGCCTCTGCTTTTGTTTCCAGCCACATGGAAATATTAGAAGGCTATTTTGCCTGCAAACAGGTCTGACTAATATTCCAGCCACTCTCTGCCTTTCAGCTGTGGCTTGCAGACCTGGCAGAGCATTTAGTGCTTTCACCAGTCTTCAGGATTCCTTCCCTCTTTTCACAAGCACAAAAGCTTAGTGTTACCAATATTCCTCCTATTCCTTTCCAACTACTCCTACTGCTTTTACCAAGACATGAAATATCCTGATGAACTCATTCTCATCTCCACTTCTGGAAAATAAAAGCTTTACTTAAGCATTTAGTCAGAAGTCTGCTACAAGGATCACAGTGTACACTGCCAACACCAGTAGAATAATAGAGCAAAAAGAAAAAGAAAAAAAAAAAAAGAACAACCAGAAGTAAGAATTTCTTTTATTGAAGACTGTAGTAGAGAAAGCTCGAGCCTGCAACCACAGTTTTTCCCCCAACTATTTCAGTGATTTTATTTCAGCATACATCTCACTGTCATTCCCACTGTCACTCAGTAAGAATGATGAGTACTTGCAGAACAAAAACCAGGCTCGAGTAGGAAACCCAAACATTTACCAGCCTCTCGTTTCATACAGTTTGCAGGATTGAAACAAAAGAACAGTTCTTGTTCAGTCTGGTAGCCTCAAATTTGTATTTTTTTTCCTTTTAACTGGATGCTTTACAGGACATCTGAACGGTCCCCCTCAAACACCTTGGAGAGATGAAACAATTGCAAAAATATATATATGGCAGGTAACAATCCATGGACCACAGAGCTGAATAGACTGAGTAACCTCTTTTTTCTGAAACAAAAGTATAATAGAAACAAAACATTTATTCTGAAATCTTTGGAAAGCAGTGTCACCCTTTTATACAGAAATTAAAAAACAATGAGGATTTATTTTTATTCAAGATATCTTCTCTTGCAGCTAGCTAAGATCTCCAGAGAAACATTAGATGAATAAATCATTATCCAATAGAAAGCCTACTTATGGAAATTAGATAACTTTATAGAAATTTTTATGACAGCAGATTTGCACTTCAACAGAAGCACCCCAATTTTGATTTACTTAGGTAATCTGTATTTATTAGTTTCTTGTGTTTGCCATTAAAATGAAACAACAGTTCTAGCCACTTACACTCTCTTTGTGAGGGAGGGTTTTCAGAACCCCTTGACATAAGCCTACTTTCCTTTTGCTGTACCAAATATAAACTTTGTTTTAGTGTGTAAGAGTAGTTGAATATCGCTAGAAACCAGGATTATATCAAAGAGTATGTGACTGGCCATAAATCAATTTAAATCCATCCAATTATAAAGCTCTCAAAATAAAATTTTAACAGTTAAATTAATATTGTTAAGAGACCGTTTCAAGTGTGAATGCCAAAGTGATTGCTTACTGAATATCTATTTTAAAATGTTGCCAATAATTTGATAAAAAGCCATCCATAAAATTGTTACCATGAAGACTACAGGTGACTAAAAAGTGGAGTGGTAAAAAATGAATTGCCACAGACAGACTACAGTCAATCAGCCTCTGACCCATGAGTGACAGGGGACGGGGCAAAACCCAACACAGAAACACAGGGAGGGCAGGGATGAAGTTTAACATGAAACATGGACAAAGTGAGTTTTTTATGCTTTATCCCTGGCTGTGCCATCCTTAATCTGACACTAAAGAGGAGAAGATCAGGACTGAAAGGTGCAAAATTTACTGATCTACTATCTAGTGCTGTCTCCAGGTCCACTGGAATATCAAGCTGTCACTGATCCCAAGAGGATGTAATCTAATGGAGACAGAGAGAACAGCTGGCATCACAATACCCATCATGTTTTGCCAAACTTTAATCACCATATGAAACTCACATCCCTGCCACCAACTTTTTTTCACATCTTCCTCCCTTGAGTTCCCTCTTTGCTGGCTCTCAAAAGGCTCTACCCAAGATTGTATCTTTTGAAATTCTGTTGTAGACCTGTGACCAAAACCACAGACACAGCAAATCTTTAAATACCTTCAGATGGTGATACAGGTTTCCAATGTCTTGAAGTTTTTGATAACAGCAATGATTTGTGCCTATCCTTCTTTAGCAGTGAAGGTGCAGCTATGGGCAGAATTTCCATAGCCAATTTACATCTGTCAGACATTCAAAAATGGAAAACTGAGCACAGACTGCAACAGCTTGAAAGAGCTAAACCCTCTAAAGCAAAGAAACACTGAGATGTAAATAAGTATTTTAATCTCGTACTTGTCTACAGAAAAAGACCTGCAGGAATGGCACATACAGTTCTGATGCCCAGCTTTTAATAGGAATATGGAAAAATTAAAATATTTATAAAGCAACTACCACAAAATGATTACTTAAGATTTTGAACTTAAATTCTGGAAGTTGTTTATTCTAGAGGTGTGGCTAGGGGAGGATTTCATTGTGGTGTAATAGGGATCTGCAGGGAGAGCAGAATTTGATGACAGGGAAAGCTCTTCAGTGTCATAATTAAAGAGAGAACAAGGCTGCAGCAACTGAACCTGAAGACAGGCATATTCAGATAAGAAATTTGTTATGGTAAGGTTCATGAATAGCTTACCCAGAATTCTTTTTCTCTGCACACCTTGAAATCACAATTGAATAGGTTTAAACACAGTACCTGGTCTAATTCAAACAAATTGTTGGATTGAAAACCAGCATGCAGGCGAGGTCAATGCTCATGAAATAATCACAGTAGTCATTTACAGCCTTAATTTATACAAATCTGTAACTTATTTCTTGCTTCCATTCTGAGACACGGTCAGAAGAGTTACAAACTAAATTAGCTCTTTTACATTCAATCACATGTCCATATGTCCCAATGCTTTCCATGCCAAAAATGCAGTCATTTGCCCAAAAATCTGATTTCTAACTGTACATACAAGATAAATTACCCTGCCTACTGTATGTGCTCATTCTAATTAACATCATAGAACATAAGTTATACCTATAAGAAAGGAACATATATCAAGTCAAAAGAAAACAAGGGTAAAATTAAAACAGGGACATAACAATGTTTTGTAAAGGCCATTTTCCATTAGCCTGAAAAGCAAAAAAACCCTGCCAAAATAACTGTGAGACATAGCTTTCCATAATTTTTTGAGACATATAAAAGTTCATCTTAACATCTTATTTTGTAGTGAAGACTTAGGGAGTCGTTGGCATTCAGAAACAAAAGAATCTTGTGAAAGAGATGAATAATGGAATAAGGAAATACATCCACTGATTGTTACTCTGGACTGTGCCTACAGATTTGCATCTCACTTTTGGAATAGATTATAAAAGAAATATCAACCATGATTTTTGTATTTTCTTTTTCAACTCCCAGCACTGTACTTGTTCTGAACACCATAGAGTGGATTAAATTAAGCCTTCCCTCATACCCACTCACACTGAATAGCAGCCTTTTCTTTTGTCTACATGCAGACAAGGTCAGTGTAGACTAAGATCCACTTCAAGCCTGTACTGTCCAAAATCAGGTGAAAAAACCCAAAATGACAAAAGGTGCAGACATATTTAGTCATTTTCAGGTTCATAAGAACTGAAGATATAATTTAAAATTTGAAAAGGCTGAATTAAGTCACTACTTTGGACCTCAAAACCTAAACCATGCTTGAAACCTACTGAGCCAGGGAAAGTCCTGAGGATGAATACAGACAAGCCAGGAAGAGGGAACCTGAGCACATATTTCAAAGGTTACCTTGTGGCTTTAGCAAGCCATCAGCATTCTGGTTGATGCTGCCACCCCCATGACATTCTGCATCCCTCTACTGGTACTTTCAATTTATCAAGCTAAAGCAGGACTCAAAAGCCCACATTGTAACAAATTATCCTAGTCCTATATAAGCATTTATATAGGCACACTTCCAAGTATGAATAAAGTTAAATTAAATGTAACACTGATATAATTCTCTGTATGAGACAGTCTGTTTGTGACTCAAGTTTCTTTGCCTTGAAGAAATCTTGGGGCATTTTGATGTTACTACTGTACCCTGACAAAATAGTATTTTATCTATTATCCCACACATGGTAGAACCTTGATACCTGCAGGAACAGTTTGCATCCTGTGCTTTTCAGTTGCAAATACTTGCAATCTGCCTTCTTGTGTTCATTAGTGGAACATTTACCTTTCAGTCAGGCATCTTCCTAATACAAAGGAAGATTCTGTTATTTTAACAATAAACAGAAGTCTCACTGAATTCACTTGGCACAGTGAACAGGCAAGGGAAAAATACAAACATTTCCAAACACTCAAAATCCAGCTTAATGTCAAAAAGTGTAACGAAGTGTTTTATCTTCAAAAATTGACTTCTTCTATGACTAACTGATGTAAGTCCCAAAGCAGTATGTTGTTTGAGCTGAAGTCAGACTCTGGGTGACCTGTCCATACACTGCTTTCTTCCCACCTATCAAAAAAAAAACAAAACCAAAAACCCAACTATCCTTTAAAAGCATTTCCCCCAAGGACTGTCAGAAATATGCTTAGCTAATTTTAGGAACCACACTAATTTTCTTTTTCCCCCATAGTTTTTGCATTGTTTGGAACACCAATATCTATAATTTAAAAGTCACAAATAGAGCAAAAGCGAAAAAAACTTGGAAAAGGTTTCCTGGTGAACAGTCTCAGGAAAAGGAAAGTTTAGAAAGCCTTGCACACAATGCTTCTAAAATAATGTGAGCACACATTGCCATTCCTTTCCTGTCCAGAAGGATTTAGGGATATGCTTCAATACCAGCTGCAGATGTCTTTATTTGAGCACAGCATTTTAATTGTGATAACAAAACCAGGAGTAAAACCAGGCAGATGTATAGCCTGAAACAAATTTTTGTACTATAGAGTACAAGAAGCTCTTTAAAAATTAATGTATTCTCATCTGAAATAGCTGCTGTCCCAAAAAGTCAGTAACTAACTGCATATAATTGTCACTACTAACTTTAACAAAAGAAGATTTTCTCTAAGTAGCACCAAGAAGCAGCAATTGGATCAATCTACAGAGACAGGAACAGAATGTACCTCAACTTTGCAATGGGGCAACACATCGATTATTCCAAAAGCTCACTACTTCTCCAAACTTACAAAAGCAAATAACTGAAGCTAGACTTTCTAAATAAGTTGAAACGTCTAAACACAGACAGTCAGTGAAAAACAAGGAAAGAAGAGAAAATGTTGAAGACAGATTGTGCTCCTGATGAGATTTTAGTTTGCAGAGAGAAGCAATAGCCTAGATCAGCTCTTTCCTTCCTTTCTCTATCTGTCCTCTAGTCCTTCTTAAGTACCGGATAATCTAAAAGAAAAGGCCTAAAACTGCAGTTCAGAAAGCTCTGGAAGACTATTTTATATCTATTTTAGTCAAATCCTTCAGAAGGTTACATCTGCATTATGCTCTCCTTGGTTTTATGAACTCATTACAGGTGTCTCACTCCTGCCATGGCTGTTCAATGGGGAACATTGCTGCTACAGAATATCCAGATTTCCCCTCCAGCTGAGTAATAGATGCTGTCATTGGGAGAAGCTGAATGGGCCTGAGAAGTGAGTAACCTAAATAGAACAACCATAACAAAGAAAATAGTAATTGTGCTTTTCCTGACTGGCTGCTTATAGGCCTCTGACTGACCCAACATAACTGGAGACACTCAGTTTTGGAAAAGGAGACAAAACCTCCCACAAACTCAGTATAATCTGGTTAGAAAACAAAGACCAGAAAACACCATTATCCTCTGCTTTATAGTGGGTGCTGCTGCTAAGTCCTTGCCCTGAGAAATGTGGCCTTCCAGCAATGCTAATACTTTTCAGTGAAAGCCAGGCAGAATTGATTTTTCAGTTTATCCAGAATTCAAAAACCTGTCCACTACAGTGAAAAAAAAAATAAAAAATCATACTTCTCTGCAGCATTTTTCTGAGGAACAGACAGCTCTATCACAGCAATCTCTTCAGCAAGCAGGCAGGAAAAACTGAATCGCCAGTCAGTATGTTCACATAGACCAGCTCTGAAATTCAGTCCTACTAAAAGAGCCAAAGGACACAAGATATTCACTGCATGAACAGAGAATAAATAATTGCTTGGACCATCAGAAAGAAGACCCAAAAAATAAAAACCAGCCTTCTGTAAGTGAGATCTTCACAAACCAGTAACAGCCAGTAATACAGAACAGCTTTTGGCAAACAGCTGAGAGAAGGGGGTGTCAATCCTCACAAGCAGGAGTAAAATTTTCACTATGACCTTTTTGTAAATGTATTCAAGTATCTCACATTGTTCTTGCCCACCTGCAACTATTGTTGAAATTAATTTGCTGCTTTGGAAAGAATACTCTGAAGCCAAGCTTCTCTTTTTTGACCAGAAGACTTTAAAATTACTGTGTTGCTTGTGGTGATTTCTATCCTCTTCACGTAACTTTTCTGACAAGTCCAGAGACCTGCCAATGCACTATGCTATATTCTGGCACAGTTAATAGTTGCAGAGTAGCTTTAGAACATGTAATACATTTTTTTTGACACCAGAATTCTGTTCTTACAAAATAGAGACACAGCTTCACTTTTTTAATTTGAGCAAACAGATTCAGACATCTTTGAACCAACAGCAGCCTCAACTCAAATTCTAGAAGAAAAGAGAATGAGCTTGCAACAGGCAGATTCTTTGAGCTGAACTGATTGCATTACTATTTTTGTTGACAAAACAAGATTAGTAGATGGAGGCCATTAGCAGATTTAAAAGATTTGGCTTTTAGAGATTCAAAACTACATTGCATAAATTTCCTCTCAATTAATTCTTATCATGTTGGAGGTGAGATCTACCCTACAAAATACAAGATAGCTTAAGTTGTGCAAACAAAAGATAATATTAAATTACAAATGATTGAGGTTTGGAGGCATTGTTGTTTGTCCTATTTAATACTTAGAATAATGATCAGGAAGCTAGTAAACAGCATGGTAATGAAAACTCCAGATTAGAGGGATTAGAAACATGATCAGAAATTACCAGCAAAATGCAATTTGCAAAGTCATAAGCTAAGACATCTGGAACAAAATAATCTGAAAAGCTGGTCTACACGTCTTGTGTAGTAAGGAAAGCTGGAACTTGAAAACGTAATAAAACAGTATGTGTTTATATATGTATGTATGCCTATATAGAGAGACATAATGTATATATGCATATATGGACCAGATACAGGCAGAAATTCTCTGACTACAAGGAAACAAGGAAACTCATAGGACTATCAGAAAACTTCTGTTTCCTGATAGGAAAACATGACCATTTTCAAAGCATTCTGAAATTTTTCAAAACTGATTTTGTTCCTCAACAAAAACTTCAATTAATATTTGGTTTGCCTTTAATATCAAGGGAAAGTAATATTGTGCAATCAGTTTTGTAATACGGGCTAAACTTCATCCCTGAATTTCTGCCACATATGCCAGTTTGTGTCTGAACTCAGCTAAATTTCCAGGCTTGAGCAGTGAAGCTACTGCTATGTGAAGCTATAATGGTTATTAGTGAGCTAATGTTCAGGACTATGACTAGAAAGCTACAATTATGTGTTCAGAGGAAAACAGTGAAAATTATAAAAAATCCCCACAGCAGCTTGTTGTATTAAAAGAAGCTGGACACATTTATGATAGCTACAGGAAAACTCAAAGGGAGGACCAGCTTTTGGCTGTATTAAGGGACTCCCAGTACCAGAATATCATTAAACAATTATTTCTCAAGACAAATTAAAGCATGGCGAAATTAAAAGAAAAAAAAAAATCTATTTGACTGATATTCTTGACTAAAAATACTGTCCCAGGTGAAGCTGCAACATTTCCAAGCATGAATCAGCCAAGACAGAAGTGAATGTTTAAGACAGGATGTCTGTCATTAGCACTTTGATTGATTGATTTCATACCTCTGTCCATTAATAAATGAATTCTTGCAAAGGCATTCATTTACTTATTGACTCCTATCTCTTTAAGATAAAAATATTTGTCTTCCTAGTGAGACAATTCTTTGGTCCTTTAAAATACACTCAAGTCCCATTAGCACTCTAAAGTAACTCTAAAGGAAGAGTAAAACCTAATTTATTCCTAAATGCCACGACAGAAATAGACATACAAGAGTTATAAATAACCTAAGAAGGATGTAAGATAAACACAGAGCAGTTTCAAGCACTGCATATATGCAGAGACACCAACATAAAACCTGCACTGCCTCAAGAATCTGAGTATAAGCAGCTTTTTCTCTCCCCATGCCTGCTGTAGTTGTTGAAGATCAATTTTAACAATTTCACACCTCCTGCTTTTTTATTCACCTATTATAAACACGACTGAAAAGGTGAATGAAGTCAGAAACAGGAATATTGCAAGTTGGTGCACACTCTAACTCATTGACACAATGGCATGGTGATAAAAACAGAGGCAAAGTCATTTAACTCCACAGCCTAAGCAGTGGTTTAGTAAAATCTCACAAATAAAACTTAGTCAAATAGGAAAGCAAATTTGAAATGAGTCAGCTTTTGCAGTTAAAGCAACACAGAGGTCACATAGCTTTTCAGAGAATAGTCCATCTAAAAAAAGAAAAAGCCAAATCACATGGACTCATCTTTATATATCGAAACAAAGCACTATTTATACCCAGCCAATTGCCCTTCCTTCTGAAACGTGGCTCTGCACCTGACTACAGAGACATGCTCCAATTCACCACCAGGGAACGCCAGCTGAGATCAAGGTTGTTGGTTTAGCTGGGGATCACTCAGCATCAGTCCCTGCAGTGCCAAGCCTCTCAAATTCTCACCCTTAATTCCCCCTCACTGTTTCAGTTATTTGCCATGAGCTCATGCTTAATCAAGGAAGAGTAATAAGTTCCATAGGACAAGACCTCCTGCTGCTCTAGAGCCACTGCAGGCAAACTCTTTATGTGCCTAAAGCCACATGTGGGAAAAAGTTAATATCTTAAGAGGTAAAATACAGAGTTCTGTTTCAAACAGTATTTTATGCCAAAGAAAAGAGCACAAGAAGGGATTTCTGTACTTGTAAATGACATGATTTAAACAGACAAAACAAAAATATTAAAGAGAAGCAACACTAACTCAAGAAACAAAACTATCTATAAGCAGTTTTCAGGCAATGAATCCCTGTTCAGATGAGGGTCACTTGAGTTATTGTGGCATGAAAGCACAACTACTGTAAGAGTTTTGGGGGGAAAAAACAAAAACAAAATAAAAAAATTAATCATAGAAACCACTATAGTATATTACAGAAGCTGTGAGTGCAATGCTTGATTTAGAAAGGAAACCCAGCTCTGAGTTACATATGCTGGAAAGGCAAGGAAATCTGAAGTAGTAAAAGGCTGGCTAAGAGAATCTGCTCAGTCTCAGATAATTAGCAGTAAACAGGTACTCCCACTATGTTGTAAAAGTCCTTGCAATAGAGGGGAAATAAAAAACAACCCCCAATTTGGGACCATAGAGATTGCATTTCAGATTATAAAACACTCTGCATTTATCAGGAACATCAATAATGCCAGTGATAATCATCTATTTTCTCTTTCCCTCTCCTTTTTCTGTTGTTAGTTTATCTCTACAGCTCTGACAGTGCCAAATCTTTTTGAGGCTCTGGCCTCTAGTCATCAAGTGTACACCAGCTACTGGAGCTGAGGTTCCTAAATGGTCTCACCTTGAGTCCTTGCAGAAACCCAGGCCAGGAACTAAACAATGAAATCACAGTGGGAGATAAACTTCTGCAAGTCCAAAAGTTGCACTCGTACAAAAATTAAAAACCAAATTAGAAAGAAAATTAAAGTTCCATTTTCTGTGACTCACTGGATTTTTTTTCTCCTTAACAAAAAGTTAAGTAAAAAAAAAATTTACTTTTCATACATGTTCTCTGGTAAGTGCATTGCAAAGGGACCCAAGTCCAGGGCTCAAAATCAAACAGAAACCTGTACTGAAGTCCATGCCCTATGTATGTTCCAATTTTAAAGTACATCAAGTTATGCCTTGCAGTTTCCACTCTTCCCAGTGTATCTTTTATCCAGTTTTAAATCACTTCCACATTCAATAGCAAATCAAGGGCACAGCATTGTCCCATCTCTTCATAAGCACAGTCCTTTTTCCTTTCAGAAGAAAAGTGAATATATGTCAAAGCCACATGGCTTCTCACCTACAACCAAATGATTTATTTCCTCAAGAAAAATGGAGCAGACAGGAAAGGATGATCTATTGCAGTGTGCTCCTGCAAGCTGTTACAGCAGTGCCCCGAGCAGCACTGACCTGTACTTGGTCACACCAGGTTTGTTATCCCTGCCCTCAGCAATGAGCTACATCTCCATAAAAAGTATTCCTGGGATACTGGAGGCCCTCTGACACAGCAGGGATAGGAAATGCACCTGCTATTCCTGCCCATCTGCAGGGCAGAGAGCTGGACCAGCTAAACCCCCCGTGAAGTAAAGCTGGCATTGCAGTACAACAAGGAATGCTTTTGACCCAAGACACACCATGCCTGGGAGAAACGTTGTCTGCTTGCTTTCCAGCAGCAGAGAATATATCAGGCTTGAAACTTACCCAAAAATCTCAAAGTAATCTCTGAATTATATTGTAATCTCTCTATAAGAGTTAAGAGGACAAGATGAGATGTGAAGACACACCCAACACCTGAATACAAGATATTTGCTTACTTCTAAGATTGAACCGAATCTATGTGTGACTGGTCACTGTAAAATTGCTCCCCTGCCATAAAAGATGAGGTTCTACAGAAAACATCCACAGGTTAGATCTTTGTCCCTTGAAATAATTCACACGTGATTATCCAAATTCTTCAAGGAGACCAGTCAAAAAAAAACCCCATTACCTCACTTTTCCCAGAAATTTCTTTCACTGCAATGATTGATGGGGTGTTCCCTCCCACTCCCCTCTGTTTTACTGCATACTTTACTAACATAAAGACTAATTGAAGAGAGCTGGTGAGAGGATAAGTTGCAGCAATGACACGCAGGTGCACGGCATCTCCAGCAAGCTCAGCACAAACAGCTTGATAAAGGCTGCTCACCATAGCATTGATATTCTGTCTAAACAGGTATCTGTACCACAGTAACAAGGCAAAGTCTTTTATGAATGAGATCTATCTGTAAGGCCCTGCAGA
Organism: Parus major; assembly: GCF_001522545.3. NCBI lineage: Eukaryota > Metazoa > Chordata > Aves > Passeriformes > Paridae > Parus > Parus major. Next base: position 6,276,419 of record NC_031775.1, on the reverse strand, counting down.
GAGGTCCCTAGGTAGCTCTTCTGTGCACAGAGATTTATGAGTGCAGATCTGTGACTATTGATTTACTGTAACCTTTTGATCCAGGGCTGTGATCCCATTAGCTCTCAGAAAGGCAGGAGAGGGGCCCTGCTGCTGACTGCACATGGGGCTTTAAACCATCTCTCTCCACTGCAGGCAAGAGCATGGGGATGACACAGCAAATGGAGATGTCTTGAACCCTATGCTGAGCAAATAAGTGCAAGATGTTGTCATGGAGCAGATTTACAAAGAGAGAGGGAAGTCATTGGTACCCTTCCCTATGCATTTTGGGGAAGAAAAACAACTCTGTCCTACTCAATTTCCAGAAGAGAAGTTCTGCCTACGAAAAATATCCATTTCAATACAAGTAAAGTTTCCTGCTTACTGTGTTTCAGGATAAAGTTACTATGACCCAGGGGAATAAATATCAGGCCATAATCACACAGAAACACTAGCCATGGGCACTACAGCAGATTAGGGTGAGGAATGGGGAAAAGAAGTCCAAGTTAAACTACAAATGGTTTTTTTGTCACACTCCATTTTGTAACTTGAAAAATAGGTAGAGATCAAGCTGTGTTGAGAACTGATGTTCAGGCTTCTAACTCAGAACAGTGCTGTAATCCTTCCCCTGCAAGGAAAGTAAGTGTTGTATTATGTGGTGACTAAAAGCCATTCAGAGACATCCTGCTCGAATCAAGCAACAGCAGCTGACACATTTAGCCAGAAACTCACTGAAGTCACCTCATCACTCCTTCAAACAGTTTAGACCTCTGTCTGCTAAGTCATCCAGCATTCTTCAGAATGAAAGAGGTTGTAGGAAGTTACCTGAAATCAATTCTCCAGGAACACCCCCTTACAAGACACCTAGCAGCTTTCTGTGACAAGAACAGCTTAACCTTGAGCAGCACACATTGCATTTGTGACATTAGAGCTATAGAAGCATTCCTGGTTGCCACATGAAGGAAGCAGGTCTGACAGACATTCATCTATATATGCATGAGCCTTTCAGCTACCTGACAAAGCATCCAGAAGTTGACCAAGCTCAGCTCATTGAATTTTACCCTCAGGTAAAATTATTCAGATATTATTTATAATTTGTATTTATAATTATGTAATTATACAGGTATTCAGATATGACTGGCTATCACTGTTTGTTCCACTTCCATTCTTCCCTTCATCACTTATCAACACAAGGCAGCTGTAAGACATGTGTAATACAGCTGGTACTTTACATACAGGGACACATTCTCACAAATGTGAATTGCATAGCAGGCTCATTTGAGAGCTCCTATGAACGGAGGCGAGCTGGAAACCTGGCCTAGAGCCTCCAAAGCAATGAAACACAGGAGGGTTCTTGGAAATGAAAGGCACTTTCTAGAGATAATAAAGCATTTTCTTGCATACTAGAGCAAACCAAGCTCCAAACTAATGATGTCCTTTATTCCCTGGGATTTAGCAGCTCCTTATCTCTTCTTCTTTTTAATGTTTATAGGCACCCTCTCATCCACAGTGGGCATTAGCAATGAAGCACTGGTAAACTACAGAGCAGCAAAAGTCAGGGAGGTTGCATTTGAATCTCTTGCAGTTCCATCTGTTAAAACAACACTAAATCAAAAGAAATAGATTCTCTTTGCATTCTGTGGGATTTGGGATTTGCCAATTGTTTATTCTTTGTCTGTAAGGCATTATTAACTACCAATTGGCCCACATTAGCATTTTCTCAGTCTTTTTTGGTCTTTAAAAAGAGTTTCTGGTTTTTCTCATTCACTTAATCCAGCACACCCCCCCACCGCCATCTTTCCAGGAACTCTTAGAAAGGAGTCTCTACTTACAAGAAAATAAAGCAGAAGGGGCAAAAATAGATTATATTGAGATTGATTAGACCAATGAGTTCCACAGACTTCTCCCTGCCTGGGCAGAGAAAGATGGTAGAATTTTAGGGTCTCAACAACTTTGGGTCACAAAGACGGGTATAGAGGCCTGAAATAGCTGAAGGTAAAAGATATGAGGAAAGTTGAAGACGACACTGCATGGTGGCCTGTAGATTTCTCTAAGTATCACTGTCAGAAAAACATGCTGTAGTAGTCAGCAACAAATCTCTGGTCAGAGACTGGAAAACCAGGCACTTAATCATCAGCTAAAACAAGTTTCCTGCCCAGCTAGGAAAGCACACGCCCTCCCGTGCAAGTTGTTCTTTGCATCTTTCTGCCAACCCTGCTAATTACCAGCTGAGAGCAGACCATGCCAGTGGGGGATGTACAGCAATTACCAGAGATTGGACTCCTTGAGTTTCCTATTACCAAGAATCCTGCCTTTCTTCCTTTATTTCATCCTACCTAACTACCCTGCTCTAATTTATAGCTTTGCAGTAGCCACACTGTAGTTAAAACAGAAATGGCACTTCCACTCTAAACCTCTATTTTATTCCTTTCATTTGAGTTCATTACTTCAGTTACCATAAAAAAGGGCCTTCTGGCAATCTCTGTCCTCCGCCTCCTCCTCAGCAAAAATTATTTGTCATTCCCCAAGGACACTGAATGGCTGATCCTGTGCTCTCTCCCTCATAGCCTGCAGATTTGTCTTCAGTGACAGCTTCTGGAGGTAAAACCCCACAAGGATAGTGCTGCAGTGTCTGCCTAGGAGAGAATTTGGGTTTTCAAAGAATGTAAAAGAACGTGCACTTGCCCTATATACATGGAAGAAGAAAAGAGGAGGGGCTTTGACCCCTGCCCTGACAGCACTTTGCTTCTCTGTTTCTATTTTGAGGTTTCTTTGCTCCCCAGAGGACCTGTCTGCAAATTTTAGAAGAGATATGCATCAAAAGTCAGCATGTATGACAGTTACATGGGAAGTCACACAGCTGACAGTCTCGACTGCACTCACTGTGCAGGCTCCTCAGAGGGCAGCAGGGCAGCCTCAGTCACAGCCACATACACCAAAGAGAAAGCAAAGCAAATCCAAGAGCTGCAAGCTCCTCCAGTCCATTCATCCATTTGATTAAAGAGCACTGAAGGACAGAGGCAAGGCAGAGGGAGCTTTATTTCTATAAAACCCCATGGTCTGTCAAGAGGTTTGTGGGAGCAATAAAGCAAAGGCTGTTGAAACTTCACAAAGGATAATTGCCCCACCACAAGTTGTTGTGATGGGAATTTGTCAATTTTATTAACAGGTTTTATTTTTCATAAACATTAAATCCTATTTCATAGTTTCCCCAGTATCATTTTAGATACCAAGCCCACATTTTCTTATTAGCCTTTTCAAGATTTTCAAAACTGAACAGAAGCTTACTTTGAGCCAAAAATCCATAAAATTATTCCATGCATTTTTGTGCATACATGAAATACTGTAAAGTATCCTGCCCAGTGGAGAAAAAATGGTTGCACTAACACCTTCAAATTAAATAATAAAAAATAGGCAGAAAATTCCAGCTGTTCAAATATTTCCCAAAGATTTTTTTTGTTGTTTATTTTGTTTGTTTGGGTTTTTTTTATGATATGAAGCAAGAATGGGTGTAAATCTTGGGGTGAAACCCTACAGATCAATACAAGGCATTCAGCCAGTGGTGACCCCACAAAATAGTAGGTGAAAGAGCTCTTTCCTTTTCCAGTCTGCATTTCACATTCAGCCTGTAGGACTAAAAAAAATTCTGTTTCTCAGTGTTAGCTGATTATCTCCATCACTGATTTTGAATTATCCTCAGATGCATCTGGTAATGGCCATTCTGTGGGATAGAATGCCAGATTATACGGGCTGTTGGAAAAAATGAAGCAATTGTAAAGAAATAGAAATACTGTGAAAGCTTTTTGGTAGGGCTTGGCTCATAAATGCTTTTTCAGAGTGTGAGGGAAAAACAACAACACGTTCTACCAATTATTTCTTCCCACTCTTCCTCTTACTTTTGTTTTTATTTGTGACAATTCAGAATCTCATTGTTATACAACTGGCTTAAGCTGATACAAATGGGTCAGATGAGAGGATTTTAAAATTTGCTGACTACTGCATCCATTCAGTGAGTGCTGTGAATAAAATGGTTATACTATGTAAAAATCAATAAAAATTACAGCATAATGGAGATGCCCATTAGTGACTTAAATTATAGATTATGTTTTACAACTCTTAACTGGTGTCTTTGGGGCACTTTTTTCTTATTGTTCTTAGGATTTTGAAGGGCAAAAGTAAATATGAATACATTTATGCAAATCATAGATTTTGCAATCAGAGCTGCCCAGATCATTCTTTGTCCACCCCATATGATGGAGCCTCTGGTGTCTCTGAATTAAAAGGAGACACTGCTTTTCTTCAGCTTTAGCAGGGTGTACAAGGCAGCTTTAATCAGCTCTGTGTCTTTGGGCTGTAAGAATGGAAGTGGGACATTGATCTTCCTATCCCCTTCAGTAGAGGAAATAACCTATCCACAGGGACTTGATTAAAACACATTTCAATCACAGAAAGTTCTGTGAAGTTGAAGAAATATTTCAGAGCATATTTTTAGGATCTTTTTGTTAAAATAGCCTCCTCTTACAAATACATGAAAAAAAAAAAAAAAAAAAGCACTTCTTTCCACTACACCACAAGGAAAGTTTCTGAGATGTGTAAGCTGGGCAAGACACAAGAGAAGCAGCAGCTCTCTTACTGCTGCCTGTTCTGATGGGACCTGTGACATTGCAGTGACAGGAACATTCTGTCAGCACAGAATCTTCTGCAGTTCAGAGGTGTCTGGGTTTTGCTCTAAAACAGGTTGTAGCAACTAGAAGAAGCAGTCTCAAACTATTAAAAACCTACAGGAAAACATCTATCAAAGAAAAAAAAATCACATTTATGTCTCTTAATGAAACTACCACAAAATATCCCTAATTCTAGTGAAAATCTATTACTTCTGCTACTAAAATGGCTCAGTCACAGATTAGTTTATTGCTGATAGAAGCAGAACACAACACGACAGCAAAAACAGAGTAGAGAAAATAAAACACTTCTGATTAGATTCCCTGCTAGTGGTATCTTTGCTAGGTAAGAATCAGCATAAAACAGTCCCATTTACTGAATGCAATTGGCCTGCAATAAATGATTTTTCTATGGAAGACTTCAGCTCCAAGAAGATATTAAAGTTCTCACACCCTGAGTGTCTGAACTGGATCTTCACTAGAATGCACAATGCTAATTTACCTCTGCTGCAGGATACTGAGAAGGCATCAGAAGTAAAGAAATAATGTGGAAAATGAAGGAAATAAAACCAGGAAGAATTCTATCTGTACACCAAAATAGCAAAGACCTAATAACTATCAATGAAAGGAATCCAATAGCCAACCTGAAACCTGTGACATCTGAAGATTCAGAAGTCCTTGACATAAAAGGGAAACCGCTGTGGGCAAACATTCGGCTGCAAATTCAGCAGCACAGGCACTTCACGTGTTTAACAAGCTCTTGTGCAGCAGACAGGGCACTGTAGCTACAGGCAGGAAACTTATGTATCATGTCAGTCCTGGAGCTGTGCTGCCCACAAGTTTTATTAACTGTTTTCCTAACAGAGATTTTAATACTCTCCTGGGGTACACCACATTTATGGACAAGTTTCTCTAGCTTCAGATTTGACTTGACCTGCTCATATTTACAAGCTCCTTTTATTCCCATCTCTGCACTGCAGCCCACTGTTGCTAAATTACCAAGGTAACAAGATTCTTTAATATTCACAGTTTTCTTCCACCAGTTGTTTCAGTCTGCTTTTCATTCCTGCTGTCAGTCTCTTGGCTTTCTCACTAACATTCCAATTTCCATCTTCTCTCCTGTAGCATTTTTTTTTTATATATAAATATCAAACAGAAAAAAAAAAAAAAACAAGAAAAATTATATCATCCACCCAGCAAAAGTCTCTGATGATTTATAGTGTTAATACAAGAATCCCAGAGGTGTAGCTAAGGGTGTTTTTTCATAAGGGATTCTCTACCCAGCTTCAAAGGCAGAGGTAGCAATGCCCACACTGCTTGATGGCTGAAGAAACCAGACCCCAGTGTCGTGATAACTTTGTTTTCCTCCGATCTCCTGAAAAACAGGCCTCACAGGTAACTGCAGCCCAACAAAGCCCCTCCCTCCCCAGTCAAAGATCTGCTGGAACAGCACCAGGCAAGACGAATTAGCTCCAGACCAAGCAAAACCTCCATGGGGATCCACTCAGACTCCTGCCACTTGGTTGTATTTTGCATTACTTTCAAAGGATCTCTACCTATAGGGAAGAAGAAAGAAAACACACCCAAACCCACTAGAAAATTCATGTTCTGGCTCTAGTAAACAATCGTGTTCATAGTGACCTAGGTATGCAAGAAAACAGGGCTGTCACCCTGTGACCCAGGTACTCCTTCCCTGCCTTTGGGTGGGAGCAAAGGAAGGAGAGGAGCTTTCGCCTGGAGAAGAAACCTCAGACATTGACAAGGAAACAATCCTGCAGGGTTGGAGGAAACTCTCAGCTTAGTACTGGTTTTGTTAATGTAATCGTAGCAAAGTCGGGGAGATCCCCTGACAAGTGCTGCTATCAGAGCTCACAAAGGAGCTTCCCATGAAGGGAAAAGGGAAAAAAAGACGACTTCCTTCTCTGAAACCAAACACCCTTTTCTGAGCCTTTGATCAAAGGCCTCACACTTTTCACTTGAAACCCCTAGCAAAACAACACCAAATATAAAGAAAATAAGAGAAAAAAGGTATCTACAGCTTTTCACTGAATATAAAGTTAAAAATAAATCATTCTAGCCCTTTGCCTTCCTTGCCAATACAATTTGTAATGCTAATGTTCCCTGTTTCCTGACTGAGTTCTTTAAGGGGGGAAAAACAAGGAATGTACACATTCAAGTAATAGGATGCCTTTGTCAGTTCATTCAAAATCTGCATTTCTATTAAACAGCCAGGCCTTTTCCTTCATGCCACTGAAATGCCTGATTTTACTCGAACTGTTACTGCCTACACTCACAAACAAATAAGTAATAATTCTCTTCCCTTTCAAGAGCTGAGCCTAGTGGCTCACAAGGGACGTGGTTACGTGGCAAAAGCAGTAATGTGACAATATAATAATGTATGCCGGGTCGCTATTCAAAGTGTTGCAGATAATTCCCCCATCATTTCCATGTTCCTATGGAAGCATGCTATAATCTTTCTCCTCCTACATAAAACTGTAAAACAAGAAAAGATTACTGTAATCCTTTTCTTCCCGTGTCACACAAACAATGTAATCTCCTGGCTGTGTCAGAAGCAAATTTCTATCTGTAAACGTCAAATCAAACTTGAGAAAGAGTTGCTGCAGCCTTTCTTGTATTGGTAAACAGTTATGTAAGCAATTTGTATATATTTAAGCACATTGATGGAAGATTGAAGTTCTAGGCTGCAATTCAAGCTTTGGTTTCTTGCATTTATCAGCGACACAGAAGCACACTCCCTTTTTATGAAATTTAGGAATTCATTAAGTCTGGTACGCCGCTGCCTGACACACTTGAGTGTCTGTGCAGTTCTCAATTTCAGAAGTGTCTCAGCTCTAGGATTCTTTCAGAGCCCCTTGTGAAGATATTTAAGTGACCTGAATGTACAAAAACAAGCAGCAAATCAAGTAAATGGGCAAACAGGAGGCTGCCCAGCACCCCTTAAGCACCAGCAGTGGAAAATACTCTGACTTGAATAAAGATAAAGCATGGGTCAGCAGGCAGCATGGGCCCTCATCTGAACTACAGACTTGACTGTGGCCTCAGAGAAGGCTGAACCTTTGGCCTTGGACCTTTTTTTCTTCTGTTAAATGGAGCCAGCACATCTCAGAAGCATTATTATGGATTAAACTCAAGGCTGCAGGGGTGGTTCAAATGGCAGGCTGTGACAAGAGGAGGTGATTACATGACACAGGGAATCCTCATTCATGACCTCAGAACCCAAAGTGGAGTAAGGGATACTCTCTGGACAATGGTAAGATTGGAGTTCAAGACACAGGAAGCTTAGTGAGAAACTAACTCAGGCTTTGCAAAGCAAAGTGGTGGCCTCCATAAACAGGTCTCAGCATTGTAGGGTATTCTACAATGTATATATGTATACATTGTAGAGTATTCTTGGGTATTCTGTCAAGGTACCTTCACCCTGTGAATATCAGCCTCAGTGAACCAAAGTACTAACTAGAATAGAAAAATCAAAGTGTTGGCCCTGCTTTCTCATTTGACATTGTTACATTTATCTTGTAAGATTAAAAATACCAGCTAATGCAAATAGCTATGGAAGTCAGGAATGTGGACAGAGAGGCTGTCAGAACACAGGCTGTTGTTGGGTCTCAGGAGGTACCTGTGACTTGGAAACCTTTGTGTGGGAGATGTGCATTTGCAAACTCCTCGTGCTGTACTGAGTATTAGAAGGTGTGAATGCAGAGAGCCTCCATCTTTCTCTAGTATTTAACTTCATTGTGACTAATTTGGGGAAATATAAACACCTGCCTTAGGGACTTTTTCTGGTAAAAATAGACTATAAAGTTTCAACTGAAGTTTTGCAGTCTAAGTGCACCTCTCACATCAGACTCAAAGCAAACAGTCAAGGAAAAAGACAAATCAGCTGAACGGAGGATGCCTTCCAAAGCACAGCAGAGGAAGAAATAGTGTCTCAAATGAAAAGACAAGGCCTAGAAATAATAGAAATAGGTCTAATAAATTTACACATAAACTCCATTTCCCACCAACCCCTGCAGCCTCACTCTATTGTTAATAGAGATGAGAATTTTCTGTTTAACACTCCACTTCCACAACAGGCATAATGTTAGACTCGATAAAACCCCACTTGTAATGGTAATAAGGGATAACAACTGTCTTACAACCACTGAAAGAATGCAGAACTGTCTGTATGCAAATGACATAGCAAGTTAATTTTGTCACAATATACAGGATCATAAGGAAGAATGAAAGCAGAGAAAATGCATCTGGATTTCAGCAAGCAGCACTAAATCCAGTAAATAACAAACAAACAATCTGATGTGTGGAATTCAATTTCCACTAGTAAAAGAGGCAGTGGAGAAGAAGGGACCACACAGGAAACTGGGACTACTACAGGAAATAATTCGTAGACAATGGACCACTTCCAGGTAGTATGAGAGTTTTAAATACCATCTAGTGTCAGTAAAATGCAGAATAAGCTGGCAATCGATCATGATCCAATAAAATAGTAGGTGTTTTGCCATTAACTTCAACAAGGTAAAGATTTTATTCATTGAATGATGATGTCTATTAGGACTACACTAAAAGATATAAATGTTTTCAGAACAGAACTGAAAACATTAGTATGCTGTCGTGGTTTAAAACCAATAACTAAGAAAATTACTTATTTCTTGCTGTGAGATATGGATTAGAATAAGGGCAAAACAGGCATAAAACTTAAAAGGAATAAAGAAAGTTTATTGACAAACAACAAGAATAAGAACACCAGAATAAACTTCCAG